>NW_017300104.1:15381-31550 GCF_001594075.2 Trachymyrmex cornetzi | reverse complement strand
GCATCATGGCGACGGAGACGGTATGATTGTACTGTAGACGGAAAGTATACGAAGGTGCGAGAGAGTGAGTCATAGAGAAAGAGTGAGAAGGGAAGAGACGCGCTGACAGTGCGAGAGAGTAAGAGATAGAGAAAATTTGGGAAAGGAAGTGACGCGCGGAGCGGGAAGTACACAGTTCTCAGTCGCTGCGCGTAACGCATTTTATTAATGATTTTGGCCACTTCGGCTTGTGTAAATCGTCAGATTATATTATTCCCGTGATCCTTGATTAATTTCCTTCAAAATAAAAAAAAATTTAACCGCGCTCGAGAAAATCCATGTCACGTTTTTTTTTGCAACTTTGTGACTCTCCCATTTCCTTATGTCACGCTGAAATCGTCAGATTATTGAAATGTACACTTTTTTACATGTAATTAACACACCGTACCTTAATCTGACGCGCTCGAGTTTTTCGAACGATCGATTTTTTTTACTAATCTGACGGGCTCCCCTGGACCCCCGGCTCTATATAGAGGTTTAATATATGGTGGGGGTACTTATCAGGGTGCAAGCTTTCCCCCTTTATGTTATTCTGACGCGCTCGAGTAAATCCCAAAATCCCCGCTTGGCCTCCCCTACTATTACGTATCCTCTACTATGCCATCGATGTGACAGTTTTCATAACCTAATCATCAGCCACAGAAAACGGACACATGTGTGATGTGACCATGCACATTGCCAACGCAACTTTTGCCTCTTGCGCCAAAAATTCTAGAAGGATATTACCTCCACCATTTCATAGTGGCGACGACGACAATGATGACGGTTCTTAATATAAAAATCTCAGATTCGTATTTTGCGTCGCAATGTCTCCGCTCGTAGAGCACGTAGAGAAAAAATAAAAACACTTTTATTATATATCCCGAGCGGTTGCAATCGGTTGAGCACACTTAGAACTTGATCGGTTCAGCCCTTATTGAGATCCGATAATCTCGATCGGCCGCAACTCGCCGCCTCGCGTAAAGTAGCCACGGTAGTGGTGCTGCGCGTAGCTTAGCGCCGAGACACTACCAATGTCTCCAGATTATAATTGCACGTATATATCACTTATTAGAGTAATAGTATCATTATACTGTACTATTAAGATGTTGAGCATACGTATGGCCTCTAATGCATACTGCGTTAGCATTCCATCAGTATTATTATACTTTTTTCTTTCTTAGAAAAAAGTATAATAATTAAAAATTAGAAACTGAGAATAGGCATTTGAATAACAATCCACTTAAAGTACTTTTAGGATCAAATTACTAATAACCGCTATAAGTGAATAAAATTCATTTATTTTTATAAAGAAATAAAGATAATTTTGACTATTGTTTTAGAATTATCATTATTATTTTTCAATAACTGTTAATAACTAATATATTTATATTTTTTTTGACCGTATATATGAGAAACTCAATAAATACTAGAAATTTAAGTGCCTACTACGGTCAGAGCTGGATCTTCGTTGCTTTAAATAATTCAATTTTTGAATTACTAATATATACTATATATGTACTTGCATATATACTATATTGTAGTCTTTTTCTAACTGCGCGTCGAATTGTTTTTCCGTATAGATAGTTATAAATAGTTTTATATAATTTTATATTACTTATATATAATTATATAAGAAATATTTTTTCCCGCGTTGTGCATATAACTTCAATATATAAAATATTTTATCAAAGTTATCAGCTTCAACTCAAGGACACGTGTCGTTAGAAGCCACTTAAGTAAAAAGCATCCATTAAACACATTTGTACCTATAAGTATAAAGACATAATGTTGCAAGTATAGTTACGTATATAATCGTTTATCCCTCATAATAACACATAAATACATATACCGCAAAAAGAAATGCAATCTAATCTAGATTATCTGTGTTCATTCTGTCGTTCAATACTTGCTGGTTGAACGGCTTATACAAATTTAACGTTATACGACATTATATATTTAAATAATTATAGCGTCATATATTTAAATAATTATAGCATTTTCTATCAAACAATGCATATCACAAGATTTTTTAGCATTTGTTTTAACCTTTTCAAGTGTCAATTGTTTTTTATTCATTAGCAATAGCGCTGCACATTTTATTAATGTCATTAAATAGTAAAACGTGAGACATAAAGTAGGATATATACCTTCAAAAATTCATTCAAAGTGTAATATCATAAGAATTGTCTTATGGATTTTACAGGAGGTAGTAGATAGCATTAGATTTCATGAAAAAAGTCAATATTATGTTCAATTAAAATTAAATCCAAAAAGGATAAACCATTTGTTGAACTGATTCGCAATTAATACATAGGGTCTAATTGTGGACAATTGTCATTACTTTATTTTATTAAAATTATAACATATAAAACGGTACCGAATTGAAATAAAATCATCCACAATGTAATCTTTACGATCAATCATAACTATTAAATATTTTATTAAATGTTTGATATCGTTCTAGATAAAAATATGAATTTTTTTTTCAAGGATGATCCGCAACTAGTGGCCTTAATCTACGTACCTATAAATAAAAATTCCGTGAAAAGAAAGGTAATCTAATCTAGATCATCTGTGTGTACATTCTGTTGTGCAATCCTTGTTAGCATTTACATACGTTATATCGCCCAGTGTACATATCTTACAGTGTAGTTCTCACAAAGTTCCTAGAGAAACTGCGGAAACTATTTCTGAAAATCTTATAAAAAATATTAAAAAGTGTTTGTGCCTCGAGCAACAAGAACTAATTCAGTTAAAATACTAGCCGACGACTCGGAAACTATGACAAAGACGCTAGAAAGAGCGCTGGCACCGTTAATGACCATCGGCGGATTCTGCAATTTGTGCATGTTCGAATATCCTCTTGGGAAACCTAGGACGTATATCTCTTACCTGTATGCTTTGACTAAATGGAGTCTTCTTGTGTATTTCAATTACTATCCAGAGTTCATTATTAGTTTAAAGATATATAAAATGATATTCACCTCCGATATCATATTGTTGATCACCTTTATATTAATTCTCATTAGCATCTGTCATTTTAAGGTAAAAATTTAAATTGTACTCCCGGCCACTATATATAATAATACTTGATCCTTTAAATACATATTACTTGTCTTTTGTTTAGTAGTATTTTTATTTGAGAGTATTAAGGAGTCTTAAATTCACAATTATAGACAAATACAAATTTATAAAAAGTTTTCATAAAAGGCTTTCGATACCTTCAATCATGACCTACTTTTAGTCAAAGCTATGCAGTCTATTCCATTCGGCCCTCTCGCTAATCTGCTCGTTCCTTACAAATCGCACGCAGCAAGTCTTCATATATAATCCTTTTCTTCTTTTCTCCTCTCCTCGTGCCATTCTCTCTGAGTTCCATTCCTGTACCTTTACTTTTAATATTTTTATCTCTGATTTGTCTAATGTTTCTTTGTCCTCCGGTCTTTTCATTTATACAGACGATGTAATTCTTCTCAAATCCTTTCATCCATTCGATACTTTAACAGACTGTTCTGCTTTAAATAAAAATCTAAAGTCTATAGCCGAATAAACAATTCAAGTAGTGAATTATAAAAAATTATAGACTTCTTTAATTAATACAATAAAATACGAGGATGGTTTGAAAAGTTCGTGCAAAAAAAAATAAAAAAGTTGGAAAATAAAACTTTTATTTTTCAACTTTATTTTTTTTTTGCATGAACTTTTCAAACCACCCTCGTATAATATAACAGCGAAATTCAACTGGGCGTTAGGAGACTGCGCTGGGTGCTATCTTGCGCAAAACTTAATTGTGAGTAACAAATTAAATTTTTACGTTTCGGCTCACGTTTTAAACTCAGCAATAACAATTACCGCTAATCGCGCTAAATATTATAATATATCGAACTATGTACATAGAAATTCTCAACAAGTTATAACATGTCAATTTTTATTATTGATCGACACGCTACTGTTCTCACGATACATCTTTTTTATTTTTAACGGTTATTATGTGACCAACATTGGAATAAACATGACTATCTTTTATGATTTTTAAACTATTTTTAATTTAACTTTGACAATCGTAAATTTTAAATTCATTTAATTGTCGATGTTTGGATCCGCGTGCAATCGTTGTTGAAGGTGGGGTGAGTTTTCCATGATTTATAAATAACAAAAAATAAATCTCCACCTGTTCAAAAAATCTTGTTGCAATTAATAGCTTGAGATCCACTATCGCCTCCACTCAGCTTTACAACTGGTTGGAACAACATAAGATTATGTTGAGGATGGTCGTTTCTGATCGTATTTCCACTGCGACTGCATAATTGGAGAGAACTGCGACTTTGCGATACATAGTTCGACATAATATTTATTAATTGTTATTGCTGAGGCTGGCTCAAAACGTGAGTAGAAACGTACAAATCTAATTTATTATTCACAATTAATTTTTGCGTAAGATAGCATACAGCGCAGACTCCTAACGCCCAGTTGAATTTCTCTGTTATAATCTGTTGCCGAATGATCTCTACTAATAATAATTCGTTGCACCTAAATCCTTCCAAATCATCCTTGCTTATTGTCGGTTCCTCAACATTATTATCACGTATTCAATCCTTCCATATTTCTTTTAACTCTGTTCCAATTCGGCACTCCTCCTCTATTGAGATTCTTGGTGTCCATGTAGAATCTTCTTGAATATTTGAGTTACACGTGGCCGTCAATTGTCGGTCTGCATCTTCCCGTCTATATCTTCTTTATCCTCTTTGCCACATCTTTTCCTGCTATCAAAAACTCCTCACGTCTCAATTATGCGTTATTTCGTTGTTTGTTTACGCCGATATCATTTATGTTCCGGCTCTTAATCAACAATTCCTAAATCGTGCATCCAAAATTCTTGCCTCAGCTTCTCTTATTCCGTCAGTAAATACGACCATTTATCTCCGTATTACCAGAGATCTGGCTTAGGATGTGGCAACATTTTATTCTCCACCTATGCCGTTTCGTTTTTCCTCTCCTTCGCTCCAATACTCCCTTATATCTGTGAGACCTCTTTCAGTTGAACTTCAAGCTTCATTTCACTCTTAACCCCCTTGTCATCAGGTACCAAGATTACTTATCCTTTCCATTTAACGTTCCACTAAGTTTCGTACCACTTTCTCTTCTACAGGCCTTCTACAATAAGCCGTAAGTCAGAAGTCTTAAGTCTTAACCAGTCTTAACCTTAGTCGTTCAAGTTAGCTATTGGCCAACTTCATTGATTATGACTTAAGATCGCTTAGAACTTCTGACTTGCGGTTTATTGTAGAAGGCCCATTTCACCTCAGTCAAATATTGTAATTCTTTTACTGTGTCCATAAAAACCTTTCTCCCTTTGCCCTGCTTTCGTTCCTCTGCCTCGAGTTTCATTGCGTCCTTACAGAATTTAAGCGAGACATGTAAATGATATATGTAGGTGCTTGCGTGAGTGTGTGTGTGTGTGTGTGTGCGTGCGTATGTATATGATTTTAATTATTGTTTTACCACTCATTGCATCGTTAGTCGCAGTTTTTTGTTGCTGGTAGGCTTTGTAACAGCAGTTTTACTGACGCCTAAACATTTAATATGCCATAAACCAATTAAGCTACTGTAGTCTATTGTATCATATTTTATATCTATGTTTATTACTTTGTTAACATATAATTTTTTCCGTAGCGCTTTGCAATAAACTAAATTAAATTTAAAAAAAAAAAGTTTTTTTTTAACAGATCAATTTTAATGTTTACACTATTGTAGTGTAACTCTTTATCTGTCACATTCCGCGTAAACATTGTAACAAACCGTGTAACAATTTTTACACAAATATAAAATTACAATAGTTCTTTTGTGTCGCATAATTGATCAATATGATTTTGTTAAAGGAATTGAAAATGTGTTTACGTGAACTTGCTATAGTAGACCACACGTTGGAAGCTCTCGGAGAGCCAAAGGAATACCAAAGGCGACGTAACTGGATAATTCGAATAACAATCGGATGGATTGCATATGTTCTTTTTCAATCAGCATTTTACATTATTATAAATCTCTTTATTGTTAATTTTGACACATATAAACGTATATTTTTTTTTTCAATATTTTTTGCGTTTCAGTACACATATCCGTCAAACATCATTATCTTAAGTGCTCTGATTTCTGCAGCTATCCTTGGGTTAGTATTATACATGTGTATACATTTACTTTGTAAGCTATTTTTATTGACATTGTGCATCAAAATGTTTATAGTGAAACCCATACAGACATTGTGCATCAAAATGTTTATAGTGAAACCCATACAGACCTTTTGTTAACATATAAAAAATGGAAGCCATGTCCATCAATGACCATGACCATGACCACATATGTCTGTCTGTATTATCTGTTGTCAAACATCATTATCTTAAGTGCTCTGATTTCTGCAGCTATCCTTGGGTTAGTATTATACATGGGTATACATTTACTTTGTAAGCTATTTTTATTGACATTGTGCATCAAAATGTTTATAGTGTGAAACCCATACAAACCTTTTGTTAACATATAAAAAATGGAAGCTATGTCCATCAATGACCATGACCATGACCACATATGTCTGTCTGTATTATCTGAACAAAACATGTGTATACAATACTTATTTTGAGTATTAAAAATATACTAAACAACAGTTATTTAAAATAAATAATTAATCACTACTTTTCATTATTAAATATTTGTAAGAGATGAGCATCTTTAAAAAAATGCTGTGAAGGAAGTAACGTTGAGTAATGTAATCGAATAAACATATGGTCAGAATTTCCACCTCCAATAAACTTGATGTTGACATATGTCGTCATATATCGGCAAATGCCTGTTATAGCAATTGGTACGCTCTATTTGAATCGATCAAGCGGCTCCAAACATCACGTCATTTTAACTCATAAATAAGTTTTATTTTTCAACTTTTTTATTTTTTTTGCACGAGCTTTTCAAACCACCCTCGTAATTACAAAACTATCAGTAATAATAACTTCCCTGGCTATGTAAAGGAGAGCTACGCCTTCAGCTACGCCACATGTCGACAAATAGTTATAATACTATTGAATTGACGCTACGTCTTTGCAGTTTGAAAAAATAATTCGGATTTTTTCATTTTTTTTCTTCTTATTTGATATTCAAAAAAATAGAAAAAAATTAACGTAGATTATTAATTCTAATTTGAGCGATAATGACATGTTCTCTGAGTGTAAGCGTAAAAGTAGAAATCAATCAGACTAATAGTTTTTTTGGAATCATGATCATCATACGAAACACGGTTTCGGGAAAAAATTTTGAAACATTTTAGTACAAGTACCGTTCCGTTTTCCGTTAGGAGTGAATGCGACGCTCAGAAGAGAACGAAATTCTGCTCTTTTGGAGAGAAACATTCTAGACTGATTACGAAAGGTTGAATATAAATATCGGCAAATGCCTGTTATAGCAATTGGTACGCTCTATTTGAATCGATCAAGCGGCCCCAAACATCACGTCATTTTAACTCGTATATTTTGGACAATTTTTGTTTCTCCCAAAAAACGTTTTTGTGGGATATTCTTAAGCCTCTGCTTTCAAAAAAGCAAAAAGAAATCGATTTTTTTTACCTCTAAATCGTAAAGACTTTAAAATGCATTTGTTTAATCTTTTTAACAATTGTTTAGCAATTACGTTTAACATTTCTCAGCTTACTGATTGACAAATTGTTATTTTCTCTAAGGCGCTAGTGTTCAGGCTTTCTTCTTCGATATATAAAAATGAATTATAGATTAAAACAACTGAAATTGAATTATACATTTTGGATAAAACACATTTTAAAATTCTGCTTCTCATACATGTATAAAATATTATATTGAAACATAAAAGTAAATAATTAAATTCTAATTTAATCCGACTTCTGATTATTTATTAACGCAATTAGTTATACATAATGCGTATGTTTTAATGTTAATAAAAGATATATAACTAAGTCTTTTTTAATTCAGATGCTTGAGTTCCAGATTTCATCAAGTCAATGAACGTTTACGTACATTATATTCTGATCTATCCGAAAATAGTACAAATTACAGAAGACAAAACAAATCCATTTTTGTGCATCAGCGGATAACAGAAGCTAAAGATCTCAATCAATATATATGGATTATAATGTAATAATTAGTTAATAGAATTACTGTGTACACACCCGAATGCACCCGAATGTATATATGTATACACGATGTCTCAATCTATCTTTCATATCGACATATTTTAAAAAGTATTAAAAAAATGTTTTCTATGAAAGTGTAACTGTTTCGAGTGAGACCTATTGTGAACACGTTATTTTTTTCTAAATAGAGAAACGATGAGAGACACAATGAAAAAGATATAATGTTTATCCGTGCTTTTTAAAATGGAATTATATGATTTTTTACGAAATATTATTTCTCTATAATCATTCTGCACATGTAAAAGTATTAAGTTAGAAATATAAAGAACCCATAATTTACGAGATATCATAGGTACATTCCTCTGGCTTATATAATTGACATGAGACATTAAATATCTCGTAAACCATTAATTTTTTGAAAATCGTAATATCCTTATACTCTTATGAATAGAATAATGAGATAAATCAGTTGTAAAGTTAACATATACTTGTTTGTTTAACAGAATTATTCATTGTGTCTACGTATTTTTTTTGGTAAAACTTTAGAAAATGGGCGAAATTTCACCAATTTCAATAATCTTGGCATATATTTTCAAATAAAATTAATGATATTAATGTATATTTAATACTTCGTTTCTTTTCAAAGTTGAGTAAAGCAGACAAATTCTCTGCTTTAAATACACAATTAAATTAAATGCACAAATTTTATCCTTTGAAACACATTCTTTGCTTTACAATAGAAATTCACTACCTTAAAGACACAAATATTCTGCTTTGAAAACGATATTAATATAAGAAAAAAGTAGCTAAGTTAGAATATGATAAAACAGGGGAAAGGTGGGTCCTTTAAGAAGGAAATCAAGGAAGTGAATTTTAAAGTCATCTGTATTACCGAAACACAATTTGTGTATAACAATTACCTTTTTTCTGTTACTTATTCGACAATCGTTTTCCAGGATTAAAAAATACGCATTAATACGTTTCTGTGAAGTAGAGTCTTAATATTGAGAACGACAAAAAATTTCGAAATTGACATTTTCTTTATCATTTCTTAGTTCAATATGGTACTCCAGAGCTTACATCGTAACAACATTTGCTTCATATAAAAGCTGTGCAATCTGTATTTTACAGATATAAATAGTAGTCCACAGATTAGTAGTTTGCACGAAAAAGCAATGTGGATTTCTTAAAATTGAACTTTGACGTCCAATTGGAACGTTATTGTAATACGAAAATTTACGTGTACCTACATGTGCGTGAGATATTGATGTAGTAGTATATAATGATGTACACGTAAATCGTCTGTGTGGAAGTCTATTTACAATATGACTATTCATCTTTACAATCCCCGTAAAATTATACGGTGGAAAAATATTAAATTTGAATTGGTGTTCTAGACGATTAAATGTAGGGGCAGAGAATTAAGGATGTTTTATAAATAACATTATAATTTTGTTTTCAAAATGATAACAAAATTATGAAAAAATTACAGATTATTATCCTAAATCATGTTTAAAAATAATACTACAAAATAGTACTAAAAAGATTTACTATCTGCATCATAAGTTACTTTAATAAATAGTAGTATTTTTTTAATTGGTGTTTTAATACAAATATATTGAAATGTATTATAGAATGAATGATAAAAATCTTAACTTTTAATATATTAATTAGTACATTAATATATAATAAGTACATTATGTATTCAGGATTTTTTAAGTTCAGTTACATTGCGATGCATGAACTAGTTGTCCAGTAAATAAATAAAATATTTATTTGTTCTATATCTTTGCTATAATCAGTGAATCGCAATAAAACTTTGCATAAATTATTTTATGTGAATATTTAAAGTACTTATACAAGAGAAATGTAAATTCTTTTATCATTAAAAAAATTTTAGTTTTTAAAATAAAAATATTAACAATTAAAATAAATAAACTATAAAAATGTATTAAACAAAAATATAATCTTATTCACACAACTTTCATACGTACATATATATTTTATTTGAAATGGAAATATTAAATATACTTACAAATTTAATTTTCTTTGCAGGGACTGTACGTCTAATACATCCTTAAATTATACATTAATCTTTTAGATGCCTCTTATCCTACAAAAAAAACAATATAACAAAATATGATAAAAAAGTATTAAAAATATTATATCATCCTCGAAATCGGTTTACTTTTATCTGAAATATACTTTTCCGTATCATTTGGAGATAATTTGATGCAACAGTTGAAATGAGACACCTTATATATGTATATACATATAAGAATTATTAATTTCAATTAGGTGAAATAATCACACATTGTGAATCGCAAGTTATAAAACACTATAGTTTATATCGAATTCTACGTTAAAAATATAATTTCCTTAGTACTTCTTGTGTACGTCTCTCGATTCGATTAATTACAATTTATTTACAGGCACGTCCACCTACAACTATGCTTTATATCACGCAAACTAAACAAAGTATTCAAAGTACAAATGTTAATACACATGATGTGGTACATTGAAGAAGCTTTATTTTATTGTCTAAAAATATTTGATTTCTTTGGAAATCCTCGGATATGGACATTTATTTCTACTATGGACGAAATACATATCCTTTTTTGTTTCGTTTTCAGTACCATTATATTTCTCACATTACAGTACATATGTCAAACTGTTTATAATAGGGTATATATATTATAATGGAACAAAATGATTAATAACTATTTATAACTACAATAATAAGCACAAGCAACAATGAAATTACACATGTTAAAGTTTTATTTGAAATCTCATTCATCGAATGCAAAGTTTTCAGTTTTACGACTTTCGTTTTATGTTGATATAATTTCAGATAAGTGAGACAGTAGCAATTCTTCACAAATTGTCCAATTATAATGTCGATGAGGATTTACGTACACAGGTAAATAATTACAACAAAATTTTATTTTAAAATTTTAACTTCTTATGCGTAATTTTACTAGCGCTCAAAATCCGGATATCTACATAAATATCATTGAATAAAACGATAATTAGAAAATAAAGGGCACATAAGAGTCAAATATAATAAATTATTTTACACCATAAAAAGTCAAAAGAATGAAAAATATAATTGATTAAAAAATAATAAGTATTACATGTTTCGGTCTCACGAGCCTTCTTCAGATATTCAAGACGATGTAACAATGGTTGAAGGAAATCGAATAGATAAAACAATCTTATAAACGTTCGGATGACGATCAATTATATTTTTCATTCTTTTGACTTTTCATAGTGTAAAATAATTTATTATATTTGACTCTTATGTGTCCTTTATTTTCTAATTATCGTTTTATTATATTAAGAGTCCTTCGTTCTTTTAATTTTTTATAATTTTTCATTGAATAATTATGTACAAAATTGGGATATTACAAAACAATTGTATTATTCTTTTATATATTTTAGAATACTTGTACACATTCTAACGCCACAGGTAAGGATAAGCTAGAAAAAGTTTCAAAAATTATTTTTTATTTTATATAATAAAAGCAAGTTTTTGAAAGTTAATTCTACTATCACGCTATCGTATTGTCAATATTCTACTATCATACGGTCTGTATCCTACTATCACACTATAAATATTCTGCAAAATAGGCTCAATACATTTTGGCATATAGAATTGAAAATAATTTATAAGGTTTTTCTAATTGGTGTTGATATGTGTACAAATATCCTAAAAATACATATAAAAGAATACAATATGTTAAATTCATACTGTTGTATAATATTATATTCATTTGGAGTTATTTATATTTTAACCATTTCTGTATGTCGGCCTTGCTTCTACTCAATATGTCGTTAATTTCACTAAAACGTTGTAGTTAAATAATTTAACTCTTGAAAATGTATTAAATTTAACTCAAATTTAATTTATTATTTAATAAATTCAAACATTAATATGAACTCTTTACTTTGAAACTAAAAAATGGATTGATTTTGACACATATTGAAGTAAGAAATAACAAAATGTCATTAAAGGGATAGGATTGCTCTTTAAGGCTCCTGATTATTCAGCCAAGAACTCGGCGTTGACGGTAGCAACACAGAATCAGATGGCGAAACCAGTAATCATGCATTTAAGCACGAGCCCATATACGTGTGCTCGCTTTCGGCGCGCCGAGAGTAAACGAGACAGCGAGCTCCTTCTCACACTAGTCGCTTGTTTCAAACGACCGTAAATGCTTTCTGGGCCATCTCGGCCACTCGGCGGTCCTCGGCATCTTATATAGTATACTCCTCTCATTAATCCAGAATAGTATAAATCATGTTAAAGCGCAACAGTTTAGACGCAACGAGATATTTAATTGTTTACGATTTTTCATGCGCGTTATATACCTCCTTCATAAAATAAGATAAGAATTACATTCACTAAACATTGTATTAATAGTAATTTAGTATCACTACATTTATATCATATAACTAATCGGAAGACGAATTTATTTCACTTTAAATCGGTTCGTAAATTCAATTACTTTAAACAACAATTTACACGTAGAACGTTAAAGATAGAATTAGGTAATGCGAATAGGTCTATCGATTTTGGTCAGTGTCAGATTTCTCATATTTGTAGACAGATTCTCAAACACTTTCCTTTAAGCATTTGCAATTCTTTTTTTGAAAGGCAAGAAGTTACATTTAAACGTAATTTGAAAAAGAGGTTTGTAACTATGGAAAAAAAATTGAATTGGTTAAATAAAAAACAGAATAAGAAATTTCTTAATATTCTTCCAATTAAATATTATCGTAATGCTAGACGATATTCAAACAATAATTCAAGGAAGACTAATGAAGAAATTAAAAAGATTGACTCTCACTTTTCTTTCCACAATTGTAATCATATTAATAATAATTTAATTAAAATTGATATTGAAGCTAATAAAAATTTGCTCCAACAATTGACAACTCTTCTTTGAATAATATTAAAGAAGGATGGTTTGTTAACTTATCTTCAATTTCTTTTCCTAAAGAAGCACAATGCTTATTACAGTTGGAGGGTAATTTTTCCTTGCCCTTTAGTAATAACAAATTTTCATCATTAAAGGCATAGAAAATAATTTAAAGAAGTATAGCAATGAACAGGTGGCTATGATTAGAGATATTACATTACCGATTTTTAAGAAACTACCATATTTTTCTGTTGCTAAAAATGAGGTTAATACTAGGATTGCATAATTGTTGAAGGCCACTAAAGATTTTCTAAAGCGAAATCCTAATGTCATCTTAACAAAGACTGATAAGAGAAATATCACAGTTGCATTAAATAATAATAAATACAAATCTAAAGTATTGCAGATGCTTGAGAATAAAGAAACTTACATAAAATTAAAGAAAGATCCAATTAATAAATTAACTAATGATGTCCGAGATCTGTTATTAAGATGGAAAAAGAAAAATTTTATTAATGATTCTATGTCAATCGGTGAAATTTTATTAATAATTCTACCTAAATCGGTTTACAATATTGATAATAGTTTTCAATTAGTAAAAAGACACGTTTTGAAATTGAACATGTCTTAATTTCGTTGGATGTTGTGTCCTTGTTTACCACTATCCCTATTGAATTGGTTATTGAGAGGTAGAATTTTGTGAGGGATTAGGTCAATATCTCGAAAGATGAATTTATGTTGGGAGTCCGATTGGTACTTAAATTCAACTTATTTTAGTTTTGATGGGCAGTTTTATAAACAAAACAATAACTAGAGAATAAAGTGCACATAAGGGTCAAATATAATAAATTATTTTAAACCATGAAAAGTCAAATCATCAAGTCATTCTTTTGACTTTTCATGGTTTAAAATAATTTATTATATTTGACTCTTATGTGTCCTTTATTCTCTAGTTATTGTTTTGTTATATTAAGAGTCCTTCGTTCTTTTAATTTCTTATTTTATAAACAAAATTTTAGTACCCCTATGGGATCTCTCCACTCGACTGTGTGCCGGCTTCCCTCACTCAGCCCGGCGCGCTGCCTCGCTCGCGTTCTTCAATTTTCCAATGGTTTTAAACAAATTTTTTCGGCAGCAACAGATACAAGAATTTTTTAACAGCAAATTCAATTCTTCCTTGATAAATTGGTGCCAGACGGAATTCTTAATCTTAAAAATTAGAGCCACAATGATTTTTTTTTTAAATTGTTATCTCGGTTCCTAATAATCAGAGGGTATCCTTTTCATTTTTAAATGCGTAGAAAGATGTTAGCTGTCGAATGCTTCGCACGGCTATATGATATGATGCATATTAACGGAATTATTCTATTTTTTTCTAAAAAAGATACCGATTTTTCAAAGTCATTTTATAATAGTTTAACTGTCCATTTGTTACTAAATGTACTTGATAGTGCAACTCTTGATGAAAAAACATCACCCCTGTAAATTGTTTTGCGTCTGCTCAAAAATGTAAATAATTAAGTTTTCCGCAGAGAGGTTTTTAGTGAACAAATGGCTTTTTGCAAAAACTAATGAACATTTCAGGCTCGTTTAGGGTTAGATTTGTTCGTCATTATGAGAGCTACATTTTACGGAAATTTCTAAGTTTTGCGTTTAAATCTTAATAAACAGAGAGCGAGTAAAAAAAAACCTTTTCCAGTGGTTTTTATTTTTGTTTCTACTTAACGAATAGTTCGATTTTAATATTCCACGTCTCATGTTGTAAGGTACTTCGAATACCTACATTTTTGTATCGAACTTTTTTCCATACAATCAATATTTTTCGTTTTATAAGCGAAAAACGTACTTTTTGCAACTATTCGATCTTTTTCGCATTTTTTCTTCACAAGTCTCAAGTTTCAAACATACGCATTTCTTTTCTGATGGCCTTTCGAAGATTTTCGTGAAGAGAAATGCTGGTTTATAATTTTTTTCCGGTAAAATTCTACTTCTCCTGAACTATTCTTGCTACTCGAGTTTATATGAAGGAGATATACATATAATGCGCATGAAAAATCGTAAACAATTAAATATCTCGTAAACAATTAAATATCTCGTAAACTGTTGCGTTTCAACATGATTTATACTTTTCTGGATTATTGAGAGGGGTATATTATTACTACAATATATTAAAACTTATATATTATTTATAATGATCCTCGTCCCTTATCGATGCCGTGGACTGCCGAGCGGCCGAAATTGTCGAGAAGGCATTCTCGATCGCTTGAAACAAGCGATTAGTGTGAAAAAGAGCTTGCAGTCTCGTTCATTCTTGGCGTGTCGACAGCGAGAACACGTATGTACATACAAGATCTCATTCGTTCATATATGTTACAGCGCCGCACCACGATAAATGGCTGCACTTGTAGGCATGGAAAAGTGACGTTTTGACGATGAAATTTATGTTGCATTCCATTTCGTTATTATTTGCTTAATTGTGAAAATGTGACTTGTCTCGTACTTATCAAAGTCGTAGTTATCGATGAAAACTAAAGTTATCTTGAAATTTTATATGTAAAAGCATATATTTTACTCGTTTCAACAGCTGTCAGACCATGTGTTTCTATTTGAATATAGGCTCACTTTATGTTACTTTTACGAGCATTTATTGATTGTCAAGGCAAGAAAGGACAGATTTCATCGATTTTTACTAGTGTTTTAAAGCGATCTCGTCATTTCGTTTCATCCAAATTATCTTTATTCAAAAATGGCATGCACTGAATTAACGTGTCATTCCTCGCTTCTGACGGCACGATTCCAACATGGCCACCGCGATTAGTCACAGGAGCCTTAATATTTGCAAAGTAACATAATTGACGTTTTATAATAATGTCTTATATTTACTCATCCATTTGATGAAATTTATGCAAGTGTCCGAACTGTCAAAGTAGTATATATTTAACGCTTATTAAATTACTTATTTCAATTAGATTTGGCAGTTTATATTCCAAATAAAACAGAGAGAGGTAAAATTTGGCTTGGGACAGTTCTACTTTGGATATAATTGTATCTGCTGGGTATGTCCTATTTTAAATAAAAGT
>NW_017300104.1:7328-15346 GCF_001594075.2 Trachymyrmex cornetzi | reverse complement strand
TATATACATATATATACAGGGTGGAACAGTAACTCTGTTCACTTAGAATATTTCTCCTATTTTTAGAGATATGTAATAATATATTTATAAAGTTGTATAACATCAAGGGGGTATAATATACTACTAACAGTTTTTCTATGGATGGAGGCGCTTCGGAGGTTTCAAGGTAACCTGCACTCTTTTAAATGGAATTGAATGATTTTTTTACACAATGTGATTCCTCTAATTATTCTGCATATAAAAGTATTAAGGTAGTGTATCAAAAAACCAAGTTTAAGAGATATTTTATTCTTTATTCTGGCATGTATTAATATAAAATATTTAATAATTCATAAACTATTAATTTTTTTATAATCGTGCCTTAATACTTTTATAAACAGAATAATGAGATGTGTGTGTGAATTAAATTGGTGGGGATATAAAAACCACATAGTTGCTTTAAAATAAATATGCATGTAAAAAGGATAATTTTTAAAATAAAAGTAGCTATGTGTTTTCCCAATGAGAAATGACAATAGAATCGGTATGTTGATTTTTCGACATCGAAATCATCAAATCGACGTCTATTCAACATCGATTTCATTGTCATTTCTCACTGGGTTCTTTTCATCAATTGATTCATCTCATTATTCTGTTCATAAAAGTATTAAGAATTACAAAAAAAATTAATAATTTACGAGTTATTTAATATTTTATGTCAATGTATGCCAGAATAAAGTACAAAATATCTCGTAAATTATTGACTTTTTTATATCATATACCTTAATACTTCTATATTTATGTAGAATAATTAGCTGAATTGTATTGAGTAAAAAAAATCATACAATTCCATTTTAAAAAGTAGAGGTGATCTTGAAGTCTCCGAGTGCCTCCACTCATAGAAAAACAATTACAAGTATATTGTACCTCTCTTGATACTATATACAAATTCAATAAATATATCATTTCATATATCTAAAAATGGCGGAAATATATATTAAGTGGATATGCTAAGTAGAGAGAGTGCCCCACCCTGTATATATACATATACATATATATATATATATATATATATAAAATAGAACAAATACACATATATAAAATAGAACGTATTCGAGATCTTCTTTACAATTCATTCTTTTAAATTTAACCTTTTCGCTCCTAACGCTGGCTATGTTCGGCATCCACGAAGCGATCCGTATAGACGAACGCTGTCTACAGCCAGTATTCGCGAAATAATTTATAGTGTTCCTTATAGTTAGAGTCACGCCAAACCACTCTGTACAGCTATATACCAAGCGTTAGTAACACTGATTTTGTCAAATGCTGTATATTTAAACATAATTAGTAGTGGCAGTATGTTTATACTTGCAGTAATGCCACTGGCATGAAAGGGATAATTAAAAATCGGTTTACAAAGAAATTATAACTATCTTGTTTTAAGGGACAATCCTTTTTTTTCAAAAACATGTCAAGGTGGCGTTATTCATACTATTCGGACGTAAAATGAAATTTTAAACGCCAAAGACTGTCCACATATAACGAGTACACTTTTGACACGGGATCCCGATCAATGGCGGTATTCTGACGGACTTCCCGCTTTCTGAGCGAAAGGGTTAACAAAACTATTTTCATTAAGTATAGTAATAGTATACTTTCTTTCAGACGTATGCCACAATTTTGTCCGTTAGGATAACTCTTTCGCAGGTATATAACAGATCTTCTATTCTCGCAGTAATGCATGAGAAATTTTGTGTGATTATAGTTTGATATGAATAAAATCCGCGCGTGCGTATATAATTAAACGTATTTTTTTAAAATCAAAATCTCAGATTTTGCAATAACAATCAGAAAGAATTTCTGACATTCTTTGACAAGTATTGAGAGATTTTACATTTAAAACTATTATAGAATTATATTATAAGTGTTATATTATTTATTACATTATAAGAGGATTTGTTTAATATTTTTTAGTTTGGTTGGAGTTATGATTTTATAGAATATTCATCATCAGAATCATGATTAATTTTAATCTCAGCGCACTGTAGTAGTTTAATTATCGTGTCAGTCGACATAAATCGGGCGAATATATTGTATCGTTTTATGTCGTGTTGTTTCCTGTAGTAAATTGGAACAAAATGGTATGTATCATGGTTGATGAGAAAATGTTTTCTCTTTCCGTCGTCATATAATTTTAAGAAAAATGTTTAGAAATTTTGAAAATTATAGCGATAGGATTAATTTGGATTTCCCTGTTACATACTGCTTTGTAAGTACCTCACAGATTTTGAGTGCATAATGCATCATTTATCCTCGTTTACATTCGATAAATATGACAAATTATGCATAAAACGAAATGCCCCAATAATTAACAAAGATAATGTTTAACCAACGAGATATTCTGCGGATATAGTTAACAAAAAATTTATCCAATTAACGACTAATTTTGTTATATGTAACAAGGTATACAATTATCAATGCAGTTCAAAATATAATAAAAATGATATTATTTCGTAATAGCATAATTAAAAAATTAATAATGCGCGATTAAGTATACGATAGCGTTGAAAATATACGTATGATAACACAAATTTTATTGAACCAATGGTTACTTTAATATTAATAAAAAAACGGAATGTAATATTAACAATAAATAAATCTTATTTACTTTTAATTGTTAACTTGCGATTATAAAATTTATTAAAATTCATCTAATAAAATTTAATTAATATAATATATTATAGGACCGTACATATGATAACACAAACTATAGAAAATCAAAGCCTTACACGGTCTAGCTGGATCTTAATGCTTGTATGATTCTTACGTGAATTTATATACTACGTATGTAGTCCCACAGAAACGCGCGCCGAAAAATTTCCGGTCTTGAAACGCTAACTCTACTAAACTACCGCAGTAATATCACGAGTTAAATTGACTAGCAATTTTAACAAATTTTTGATGCTTATTCGCATCTTCGAAACGATCTTAATAATGATGAATAACATATTAAAAACTGTAAATAATTAATTCTTATTGCGAAAAATATTACCTCGGCACGGTATAGTTTGTGTTATCACATGTACGGTCCTATAATATATTATATTATTTATTTACGTCGCCTAAAGAGACGTTGTTCCTTCATATGCCAATTATTGCGAAGAATGTTACTAAGGCCTCGGTAGTCTAAAGGCTCAGGACGCTCGCACGGTATGCAAGAGATCCGGGTTCGACTCCCAGCCGAGGTAATATTTTTCGCAATAAGAATTAATTATTTACAGTTTTTAATATGTTATTCATCATTATTAAGATCGTTTCGAAGATGCGAATAAGCATCAAAAATTTGTTAAAATTGCTAGTCAATTTAACTCGTGATATTACTGCGGTAGTTTAGTAGAGTTAGCGTTTCAAGACCGGAAATTTTTCGGCGCGCGTTTCTGTGGGACTACATACGTAGTATATAAATTCACATAAGAATCATACAAGCATTAAGATCCAGCTACACCGTGTAAGGCTTTGATTTTTTAAAATTTAATTACCTTCACCTTGTGGTACGTTGGTTAAAGGTACATTCTATAACCACATTAAAAATAAGGCCTTCTTTGGAATTTTTCTTAAAGAAAACTATAAGACGTACGATTCTAATTTTTCATATATTTATTAATACACATGTCAATATATAAAAAAAATTTTTACAGCAATATTTTAATTCCAAAATTCCAAGAAATTAGTTGAGAGGCGCAGATTAATTTTTAGAGGCGCAATTTAATTTTTAGTGAAACCGATTTATTTTAGTTTACGCGGTAGCTAGTCAACCGACGAATACAATGTTGCAAGAATTTTTTAAATCGATCAGTTAGTTTTTCCGAAATCGTGTCAACCGCCAAAAAAACAACGTTTCTAGAAAAACGCGTATAAAAAGCTTTTACAGATTTTTTTTTTTATAAAATAACTATTTACCGTTAATCAGCGATAACTAGTCCATAAAGTAAGCCTTCAACTTCACTAAACATTCGGCTGTAAAAAAATAATTTAGGCTGTAAAATCGTTAATTCTTCGAATTTCTTTCTGAAATTTTGACAGTGTATTCTTGAAATACACTACGCAACAAAATTATCGCAATAAAATTTTTCATCGAAATTTTGTTATTTTTCAAATGCGCATAACTCGGTCAATTTTTATCGTATCAAGACGATTTTTTTTTCATTTTGTAGGTAATTATCTGTACTTTAAGAAAAACTTGATGCGAAATTAGGTGCAAGTCGATGCCGCAATCTCCATATTTTGATAAAGCCCAAGCATTTTTTTTCTTAAAAAATTTGGTTGTTTGACGCACTACCTGGATCGCTCCGATTTTTTTTCGAAAATACCACGTAGACCATTGTAAAGTGCACTTTTCAACAAACAATTTGAAAAAAAATTCGAGTCTCTATGATTTTTTTTGATCGGTTAATGCCATTTTGAAGTTATTCGGGCATTTTTAACGAATACCGCCAGCATTAGCATTACCCGATACGTACTGCGAGAAGGTTGCTGGTCGGACTTTACGCATCATTTTGGCCCTGAAAAGGGCCGATTATGTAAACCATTTGTCAAATTAGGGACCCCGTGGCTCGTCACTTCCAGAGTATTTTCTGACTCACATTTCTCCACTGTCTGGCCGTCCAGTTTCGATGATTATGGGCGTAACGTAGACGAGTTCGCCGTTGCACTGTTGTCAACATGGGCACTCTAGCACGAATTCGTGATCTTAAACCTCTTTCGTGAAGGCGTCTTCTTATCGTTTGAGTACTAATTCGTCTGCCTGGTAAAGCTTCATTCCCGATTTGTCGAGCAACCCTTGTTGGGACGCGCAGAGCTTCATTGACAATGTTGCGATTCTCCCGATTCGTAGTTACCCTAGGTCGATCTTGACCAGGCCTCCGACGATAAGAATCTGTTTCTTGGTACCGACTAAAAACACGCGATACCGTCGAGCGATTAATACCCATTCTTATGGCTATCATGGTGGAAATATATAAGGTGAAGCAATCTGATAGATGCGCAGTAGGAAAATGCATATTTGGACATATTTGATTGGCTATTCCAGTATAACCTGCGCTATTATAGGTAGGAAAGTGCATATTCGGACATATTTGATTGGCTATTTCCAGTATTGCTACCGCCATTATGCGTATTGTTTCACCTTATATATTTCCACCGTGATTGCTACGGCACTCTGACTCAATCCCGCCTCTAGCAGGGCCACAATTTGAGCAGATTGAATTTCAGTAAGCCGAGGCATTTTTAGTAAGAAAATAAAATATCCTGTGCTTTTCTGTATTTTTTTATTAGTATTCACTCTGCATAATAAAATTAATGTTCAATACGGATCCTTCCCCATAATGAGGTTTCGGCATTTGACTCTATCGCGATATTCGTTAATAACTTCAAAATGGCATTACTCGGTCAAAAAAAATCGTAGAGCCTCGAATTATTTTTCAAATTGTTTGTTGAAAAGTGCACTTTACAATGGTCTATGTGATATTTTCGAAAAAAAATCGGAGCGATCCAGGTAGCGCGTTAAACAATCAAATTTTTAAGAAAAAAAATGCTTGGGCTTTATCAAAACATGGAGATTGCGGCATCGACTTGTACCTAATTTCGCATCAGGTTTTTCTTAAAGTACAGATAATTACCTTCAAAATGAAAAAAAAATCGTCTTGATATGATAAAAATTGACCGAGTTATGTGCATTTGAAAAATAGCAAAATTTCGATGAAAAATTTTGTTGCGATAATATTGTTGCGTAGTGTATATTTAATAGAAAACGATAAAAAATAAATGTTAGATTATTACTTGTAACGTAGTAAGACGAGAAAAGATCCGCAAAAATTTGCACCTTATCTTCATACATATATGTTCTACTATAAAAACGATAATAAAACATTTTTATGCAATTAAAAAAAATTACTATTGCACCGAAAACTATTAATAATCAATGCTTTTCGATACAATGAAATTTAATCACTACCACCTAGATAAAAAGTATGAGCAACGGTGTAATAGTCGTATTGTACCAGTAGTATATTAATTTAAACATTCTAGATTATGTTAAACTAGATGATCCATATATAGTATCCCGTGACTCATAGTGCCCCTGTTTCCCCTATGTATTTTCCGCTGAAATACAAAATACAAAAATTGTACTTCAAAGTATTATACAATCCTAACTGGACATAATGCACTATAAAGCTTCTATCTTATTTATATCTTTTTATTTATTAATAGTAAATTCGGATATATGTATTAACAATTATAAATCTTAATTATATCTTTCTGTAATGTATAAGTAGATAGTGAAAAACCAGAAATAGTTTCTTATTATAATAGTACAAAAGGCGGAACAGACACTTTTGATTTTTTGTGCAAAAGCTATTCGACGTGTAGAAAAACGATGCGATGGACAATGAGGCTTTTTTTGGCATGATTGATCAAGCAGTTGTTAACAGCAATATTTTATATAATCTGAATGATAGAAATAATGCGATGGAAAGATATAATTTTATAAAAAACTTGTTAATTGCGCTAGCAGGTCCGTTAATGCAAAATAGATTACAACAAGGGACCATTAAAAAATATTTAAGACTATCTCGGTTATTCCACGTCAAATCGGGCACCAAAAAAAATCAACATTTTAAATTTTTTTGAAAATTTTTACATACCTTCTACATATAAAAAAATGAGACACGTATTTGGGGAAAAAATTAAAAAAATGTTTTCACGAAGTTATGCTTACCTTTAAGTTTCAAGAATTGACGAAAAACGTGGCTCGTTTGTATATTCAAATGATTGTACCGCCGAAATGGTAAGTCATACGAAAAAAATGTAAGAGATCAGTTTTCAAGATTATAAATTGTTCTATTTTTTGGTTATTTTTAAATATACATTTGTTTTGAATAAATACTTTTTTTTATTGTTTATAATTTTTAAATGCATTTTTTGTCATCAACTCACCAACTTACAGTTTCAAAAAATAATTCATCATATTTGTTCTTTAATTTTGAAGTAATTCTGAAAATTTCAAAATGGAACTCGAATGGCTTAAATAGATAATAAATTCTTTAATATCAACCGTGCGGCGCGGTGGAGTTCCAACGCACGGGCTGGAGCGGCGATCACGACGACGGCAGATGTTTTGTATATCGTTGAAACTTTATTTATAAAGGATTTTTGGGGTCATCAACCAACTTACAGAGTTTCTGATAAAAAATTCATCATATTTGCTCTTCAATTTTAAAACTCGAATGGATTGTATATTTTAAAAATTCTTTAAGATACCGCGTGGCATACTAACGCGCGGCGCAAGACATCGTCATCGCGCTTACGCAAAGCATGTATTATAGAAATAGCACAAAGAAAGTAAAGCGAAAGAAGCATAACACAAATATAAATTATTAACATACATGTATTTTTTTTTTTAAATATATTTACAATAGTCGACGTAGAAGCTGATGATGTTATTTTTATTTTTATTTTTCCGTGTTTTCTTGGAATGAATGAATGATGTTTTAAAGTACCAGGAATCATCTTTGCTTTTCGAAAACGATCTTCCAGTTCAAGCATTTCAGTTTTGTATTCTTGAATAGAAAAAAATTTTGTATTAATATTTACGATGTTTTTGTTAACCCACAAGAAAAATTTTTTAGGTGTATTTATTGGATCGTTCACATTCTGCAAACTGGCCTTTGCTGCTAATCTTTTAATCCTCCTAGACCGTCGCAAGGTCCTTTCCCATGCGATGTAGCGAAAAAGTGCCATTCTGTCATTACATTAAAATCACGTTTATGATAATAAAGATTTACAAAATTTTTTTTATTTTTATATTGCGTACAAAACATTTACTGTCGTCGTGATCGCCGCTCCAGCCCATGCGTTGGAACGCCGCCGCGCCGCACGGATATATAAAAAATTTATTATCTATATAATTCTGTTACGTCCAAACCCTTGGAAAATTTTTAATTGTTAGTGATCCTCTCGGAGAATGAAAGGAGCGGGAA
>NW_017300104.1:6054-6355 GCF_001594075.2 Trachymyrmex cornetzi | reverse complement strand
AAAATGAAGAGAGCGAGTCTCGCAGTGTCACGGTTTATATAGAGGGTTTCAGAGGGTGGTTCTCTGATGAGACATGTTGAGTGGGAAAAATCGAGGATTTAAGTTGGAGGGACTTTCTGCTTTGGTAAGAAATTTGTGTTTCATATTCTTACTGGTAACTACTTTCAAAATTTGCTCCGCCCGCACTGCAAGTTTCAATCCTCTAAGAACTTATTGGTGATACGTCACCACCTTTTCTAGATTTTCAGATTCACGGTCACCCATTGGCGAGTTTAGTTTTTGGTATTCTCTCTGAAGAGAA
>NW_017300104.1:5620-5874 GCF_001594075.2 Trachymyrmex cornetzi | reverse complement strand
TCAAGCTATTTCTATTTTACTATTTCCTGTTGTTAACGAAAAGACGCCCTTCAACACGTTACATGTGCTTGGGAATGCGACTTTCTATTTACCCTGGATTCCTGATCCGTTTTTAGATATTACTTATTTAAACTGAACGTGTTTCAAAACGAACATTCTCGATATGGTCTGTAATTTGTCATAAATTTTATTACTGCTACTATCGGGTGATCTTGGGTATCTATGTTTTTATTATCTTTCCAAAATCGTTGGGA
>NW_017300104.1:0-5568 GCF_001594075.2 Trachymyrmex cornetzi | reverse complement strand
AACTCTCGCATTTTCTCTTACATCCTGTCTCAACGATCACCCTATTAGATAATCTCGAAACGAGGAAATCGTGGAGTCCTCCCGGACGTAACAATCCATTCGAGTTCCATTTTGAAATTTTCAGGATTATTTCAGAATTAAAGAGCGAATATGATGAATTATTTTTTGAAACTCTAAGTTGGTGAGTTGATGACACAAAAAATGCATTTAAAAATTATAAACAATAAAAAAAAAGATTTATTCAAAACAAATGCATATTTAAAAATAACCAAAAAATAGAATAATTTATAATCTTTAAAATTGATCTCTTGTATTTTTTTCATTCGACTTACCGTTTCAGCGGTACAATCATTTGAATATACACATAAGTCACGTTTTCCATCAATTATTGAAACTTAAAGGTAAGCATAACTTCGTGAAAATATGTTTTTAATTTTTTCCCAAAACACGTGTCTCATTTTTTTATGTCTAGAATACGTCCACAAAATTTTAAAACAATCGGAATCATCGATTTTTTTTTTAATCAAAAAGTGCCCGGTTTGACGTGGAATGACCGATCTATTTGTGCTATTTTACGAATAGAAGAATCGCAACTAACACAAAGAAAACATAAGCTTGAAACAAGAAAACGATGTTATTATTGCAAGAACACTGCGGACAAAAAAACCTGGATATGTTGTTTCATATGCGGAAAACCGATTTGTGAACAACATTGTACTTACATATGTACAGATTGCAAAACGTAAAACTTTTCTTTTATACATATTTATTTGAATATGTATTTTTATTTTATATTTTATTTTATTAAAAAAGACATTATATTACAACGAAATAAAAAAATGCGCATTTTAACTCGATTTTTTCTATATGTCCCTTACTAAAAATTACTCATATTTATGTGTTCAAATAATTCAACTTTTTGTAGAATTCAAAGTTCTAGTATTTTTTTTTTCATAACTTCATATCTAAACTACAAAACACTGGAGTGATTTTTTTATATTCATTTATTATGAAAAGTTATAATTTTTTAAATCAAATGCCATTTTTTCCCAACTTACGAATCTTTCGGTAATTATAAATTATACTACATTGTATTATTTTCCAAAATAAAAAGTTAATATTTATTCTAGAAAGTTGGAAGTATGTTGGTGAATTTTTAGAGATTTTTAAAATTATTTTGAAGAGGTGAAAAAACGAAGAGATTCTAGTGACCTTGGTATGGATGAGGCACCAAATTATAGATGGTACGGTAAAGGCCGCGACACAGACTTGCATAAAGCATAATGCATAGTGCATAATGGAAACAACCAATCAAAATTCTTCTTTTCCATGGAATGAGAAGAAAGGAAAGCTTTTGATTAGTTGATTCGCTTATGCACTATGCGTTATGCGTTATGCAAAAGCTTGTGTCTAGGCCCTAAGGGTTAATCGTGTCAAGTGTCGGTTTTTTTCAACCTAATCAAATGAACCTAAAAACATTATTTTCAGGAGTAGTATTTAATTTTTATTCAATGATATAAAATTTATAAATTACGTACATTTTCGCGCAAGAAGTATCAAGATATCTATTTCTTGCAAAATTCCTATTCTTTTAATCTATCATTATAAATGAATTTGCAAGAACTCCACGAACTTCTAGGCCTGTCACCGCGAATATAGCACCAGCGTGAGGAGTTGCTTGTCGTTGCTCTGCACTTATATTGTAACCAGATGTGGTCACATACAAAGTATCTAGAAGCGGACCGCCGAATGCGACACTGGTTACGTTTTCAGCTGGAAGCTCAACTTTGGATAATACATTTCCTGTTTTCGGATCTACGCAAATAACCTAGAATAGATAAATTTTTCATAGATTACAAAAATCTCAATAATATTTTAATAAATTCAATTACTATAATAAAATTTAATTATATACATATATTGTTACATTAGGTAATTCTATAATATTATAAATAATAATTCATTTATTTTTAAATATTACTTTGTATACTTACTCGAGATCCACCAAATAATGCTATCCAAAGATTGCCATCTGTATCTATAGTCATTCCATCAGGTAATCCTTTCAAATTAGTCTTATTGAGATCGAATACAATCCTCTTATTAGCTAAAACATAAATTATATATAAACATACATAAATATATAATAAATTATATTTTCAAATTTTATACTTCATGGTGACGTAATTTTCAATTACATATGAAAATATTTTTGCACATTTGCTTATAACATAATTTCAAATGGAAAATCTAGTATCTTACATATTGTCCCATTAGTCGGATTGTAATCATACGCTGCAACCTGACGAGTAGGTGAATCAATATAATACAAAGTGTCATCTTCTATATTCCATGCCAATCCGTTACTTATTGTAACAGGTGATATTTCCTTTTTTGGCTCAAAATCATCATCAACGCGATATAATGTCCCTAAATTGGGAGCTATCTTTCCATTTACTTCGTTACCCATAGTACCTATGAAAAACATATATTAGGTGTAAGCAAACAAATTGCATTTCTATAATTTCTGATATTTTTAATTTACCGAGCCAAAATCTTCCAGCCGAGTCCACTTTTCCATCATTAATTCTCGTTTGAGCCTGAGGAGAATCGACCGAACACAACACTTTGACTGGTACCTTAGATTTATTGCTGTCTCCGTCCCATGTAACACGAATAACATCTTTTCCTGAACCTGCTATAAGTTGGTCAACACTGTCATCCAAAGGTACAGCAACTCCTATAGTCCCATGATCTGAAAAAGCACATTATAGAATTTCTAAAATAAATGCCATAAACAGTGAAACATAGAAAAGCTTATAAAGAAACATGAGTGTAACCAAAGGGGATAGGAAAGTCGTGGCCTCCTAAATTTTAAAGGACAAAAATAATTAAAAGCTTAAACGGACCATACTTAATGCTTATCACAAGAAATTACTTTCAGAAAAGGAGAAGGAATTGGAGGTGAAAGTTATAGAAAGATTTTCTGACACTATATAGTGTTATAAATTTAAGTTTTTTCAGTTTAAAGAATCAGTTCACAATTTTAAGAGAAAAATTAAGTAAATTAGTAAATCAAATGTGTGATTTTGTGATTTTTGTTTGCTAATAATTAATTAAAAATAATGTAAAACAAAACAAGTTCAATAATCCATTTTATATTCAACTATTCCTCCCCATTATGTTTAAAAGTCACTCTAATTTGACCTTCCCCTAATAAAAAAGAAATGTATAGTCTACCTATGTATGCACTGGTCACAACACCTGTTGCGGGATCTAGTCTGCGTATATACTGATTATATATGTCAACAAAATACAACTTTTGAGTACGATGATCCCAATGAGGGCCTTCGGAAAGGCCGTAAGCATCTGTCACTTTTTCGACTTTCACATTTTCACGCGCCTGCCTGTAAACAAATTACGATATTTGCATTATACATCCTGAGACAATTTTAGATTCAGGGAAAGAGAAGAAAAAGAAGATTGTAAAGGATTAAGCGGGGAGCACAGACTCTTGCATAACGCATAACACGTAATGCATAAGAATATGTACCAATCGAAGTTCTCCGTTTCTTTCCCTTCCATGTAATAGAGAACTCTGGTTGGTTTAATTTCTTATGCCTCATGTATTATGCGTTATGCAAAAGTCTGTGCTCCCCGCTTTAAGCGGAACAGACGTACGTCTACTTTTTCACGTGGCGTGCACTCTTTGCACTTTTTCGTACTTGTACGTACACCATAGTGTGCACTTTTCCGCAATTTCGCATTTCTTACGTTTTCATTACAAAAAAAAGAAAGATGCAGGAGCAAGGGAAATGGATCTATCATGATCTATCAAAACAGATACAACAGGCCGATATTTACGTAGCCATTTCTTGGAGTCTGAGCTGAAGAATATATGTATATATGTTCGAGACCAGTTGCGAGCTGAACACGGCTGAACAGTCGAATGTTCGATTGTTGGCGATACGATGGATCGTCGCAGATGAACTGAATGGAACTGAAGCGAACGACAAGTGGTCAAAGGGGAACAAGCTGAAGTGAAGCGGATGGTTAAACTTGAGCGGGGACGGCTAATTACATCGATTGCCTTAAATAACCAGCTATCGTCCCGACGATACTGAGTGGCAAAATACGGCGACGGCTGTTTAATGCGATTGAGCTGTACCGATAAAATTGTTTGTTTGGTTCCAGCCAACGGGTTATCGTAATGTAACACTCGTGAGGTTATCAAGATATAACACGCGTTGCATTACAAGGTCTCTCAACCACACCCCGATTTGTTTGATCAGCGCAATTTTCAAGCAGAACAAGTCAAAATATTGTCAAAATGAATTGTAAATAAAAAGCGTTGTGAATTGTAAATGTTTGAAAAGTGACTTTTCATTATCATTTTGGAGTTATTGATGACTTGTATTTAAAAATAAAAAGACTTGTATTAAAAAAAATTGATTGGTAGAATAACTCATAATAAAATTGTATTAATCGTTATTTCTAATTTTCTTTTAAGTTTAGATAATAAGATTTGAATAATTTTAATTTAGTATTGTCTAATTTTAATTTGGTACCGCAGGCTTAATAATTAAGTTAATGACCGATTAGATAAATCAAAATTTCACTCTTAAATAATGATTTAAAAACAGCAGTTGTAGGTTGTGAACACACATGCATCGTAAATTTCGTATAGAAACTTCGGATGAACATTGAAATTTAAAACGGAAAATATGCCGTGTATTTATAGAATGATGTTTATTATAATGATATTAGTGCGCTATAAACAAGTCGAGATATTGTACAGTGTAACACAAATTGTCGCGCGTTGATGCGCTAATATTGTCATAACTGCATTTTAATTACAGGCCTATGTAAGTTCCAAAGATAGAAATGTATGTTGAAAAGATTATGGAAGTGTTATATACAACTTGTATATAATCTATCACGTTCAAGATTATGCAACATTCGTTTGTTTTCCTGCACTTTACGCGAGAAGTGATGTTTATTTAATGATAAAGATTAAAAAATGAGATTATTCCATGTAAGAGATAAAATCTTGTTTACGATTAAGAATAACATTGATTTAAAAATAACCAGCAATTTTCAATGTAAATATCACAAATATTTGGAATTTAGAGATAGGCATTATTTCTAAAATAAATATTCTATCTCTAAAGCTGAATACCAATAGAGAGAGAGAGAGAGAAAGATTTGTGTCTATACATTATCTTTGTACAATTAATGTAGATTATCTTTAATCTCAGTTTAACTTATTTCTTTTAACTTATCTTTTTTCAGATAAATTCTAAGAATCAGAAAAAAATAAAAAGTAAGGTAAATACGAGATTAAAAATAATTTCCATTAAAATAATGAACTAAGTCAGCGCCTATCTCTAAAACTGACCTAGTCGACAAATTTTCATAAACGTAGAATTAAATATAAGTAGCAATGATTATGTGGACAGACAGATAGAAAAAGAAACGCGTAATTTCTATTCTTATCAGATAAAAATAAAAATCCTTGATGCTCTCTCTCTCTCTCTCTCTCTCTCTCTCTCTCTCTCTCTCTCTCTC
>NW_017300103.1:55687-56595 GCF_001594075.2 Trachymyrmex cornetzi | reverse complement strand
GTTTCGCACATGCGAGCACCAGTCATGCTCACAATCAGTCGGAAAAGTCTGGATTATTATGGTCGGAAATTGAAACAGCTTTTAAGAGACGTGTATTGACTGGTATTATCCTAAATTCGAATTACATCGAGCCTCAACAGTTTTTAAATGATGCAAGAGACATCGTTTTTGAGCAGATACGTGATAATCTTCAGAGACATATTTGTTTAAAAGTAAATACGATATTCAATGGTGAATTCATTGCAGATGTTAAGAGAGCTGTTAAAAGTATTACTACAAAAAATTACGAGCTTTGCGCTACATCCGATCTGCGAGAATGGTATGATAAGCATGTAACAGATAGTATTTTAACATCTCTGGAAGAATTTCAGGAACGAGACAGCGGATGAGCATTATCACGTATTTTGAATCTAATTGTAAACGTAAATAAATATAATCCTATACGTGCGGGATGTTGTATGGAGATCCCACGATATATAAAATTGAAGAAAGCTGTAATTAATATACAATCAATGGATAATGCGTGTTTCGCATGGTCAATAGTTGCAGCTCTGTACCCTTCAGAAAACAATAAGAATCGTCTATCATCTTATCCACATTATAAGAGAGTGTTAAATCTCACGGGTATTGAGTTTCCCGTTACTTTGAAACAAATTTCAAAATTTGAACTTTTGAATGGTATATCTGTCAATATATTTACCGAGCGAGAGATAAGTGAAAAAAAAGACAACAATGGTAAAAATCGTCCCTCTTCGTCTCACTAAGGATAAAAAAGACAAACACGTTAATCTGTTATATTTGCAAGATGTGCGAGGTGACAATAATACTGTTGGTCACTTCGCATGGATTAAAAATCTATCTCGATTGATAGGTTCTCAAATAAACAAGACTAAACATAAAAAGTATTT
>NW_017300103.1:53940-55372 GCF_001594075.2 Trachymyrmex cornetzi | reverse complement strand
TCGAGGTGAATGATTTACGTGTACGTGATCATTGTCATTTAACGGGACGTTTCAGAGGTGCAGCACATTCATATTGTAATTTAATTTATAAAAAATCATGTGTTATTCCTATATTTTTTCATAATCTGACAGGTTACGATGCACATTTTATCATAAAAGATATCGCTAATAGTTTCGAAGGTAGTGTCTATTTGTTACCAATAACGAAGGAAAAATATATATCGTTTACGAAATATGTAAAAGATACGTCGAAATCCAGGTGGGGAACTGACTGTGTGAAATTGCGATTTGTAGATTCGTTTAAATTTCTCAATACTAGTCTTGAGAAATTAGTATCGTATCTCGATAAAAGTAAATTGAAAATCATGCGATCGGAATTTCTCAATCTTAATACCGAGGATTTTGATTTGCTCACACGTAAAGGAGTATTTCCATACGAATACATCGACAACGTTGATAAGTTAAACGAGACTAGTTTACCTCCTCGTGAGGCCTTCTACAGCTCATTAACTGGCGAGAGCATTTCCGATGACGATTTTCAACACGCGACAAATGTTTGGCAACGCTTTTGCATTGATACTCTCGGTGATTACAGCGATTTGTATCTTAAGATAGATGTACTTTTATTGGCTGATGTTTTTGAAAATTTTTGCGATACGTGTATCAAGAGTTATAGATTGGATCCAGCACATTATTATACTTTACCGGGATACACGTGGGACGCTATGTTGAAATATACCGATATTCGATTTGAATTGCTCACCGACATCGATATGGTAATGTTCGTGGAGCGTGGTATACGTGGTGGTTTAAGTCAATGTTCGTATAGATATGCGCGAGCTAATAATAAATACGCACCATCGTACGATCCATCGAAACCTTCAACTTACCTCATGTACTTCGACGTTAATAATTTGTACAGTTGGGCGATGTCTCAATTCTTACCGTATGGAGAATTTCAATGGGTCGGTAACGTTGAGCATTTCAACGTAATGTCCGTATCGTCAGACTCTGTTATCGGATATATTTTGGAAGTCGACCTCGTGTATCCACAAAATTACCATGATGCCCACACTGACCTTCCATTCTGTCCAACGCGTGAGCGACCTCCCGGAAAACGAAACAATAAACTCTTGGCTACGCTCTACGACAAAGAGCGCTACGTGATACATTATCGCAATTTACAACAATGCATTCAACACGGATTACATGTGAAAAAAATTTATCGAATATTACAATTCACACAATCTCCATGGCTTCGCGGATACATAGAACTCATTACGAGATTTATAATGTTCGCAAATAACGAATTCAAGAAGAATCTTTACAAATTGATAAATAACGCGGTATTCGGGAAAACAATGGAGAACGTACGTGAACATGTTGACGTTCGACTCGTAACGCGTTGGGACGGGAGATACGGCGCGGAAGT
>NW_017300103.1:52065-53631 GCF_001594075.2 Trachymyrmex cornetzi | reverse complement strand
CACGTATTAATAATAAGATACCAGGTTTAATGAAGGATGAAAATAATAGTGAGATCATGACGGAATTCATAGGACTCAGAGCGAAGATGTATGCGTTGAAAGTGATCTTAACGCACCTAACTGAAGCTTACGATTGAAAGAAAAAAGCCTTATACACTGGCTATATAAATTGCATATATGCACTGTCAGATCGGGCATGTCACGTTCGTACGTACGAGTTAGGTGCGTTAAGAAATGACAACACAGTATATGTACTGTGGAAAAACATAACAAAGAACATAATCATTTTATCTGCTATACTTATATTATCAACATTTTATATCTCACTTCTTCGCGACATTATTAAGTAAGTATCTAGAAAACAGCGTTCAATAGATATTGCACGGCTATCGAATTGCTGATGAACGATTAGCGAAAAATGTATGGAATTAACTAGTAGAGTATCCTTTTGAAAAAGTGCTAGCAATTGTACTGACCATAAAAACGCTAGTCTGTAAACAGAATATTCATACCACATCTCCAAACCTAGCGAGGATCACAGATTTTACATGGCTGACTGACTGATTGACTGACTGACTGACTGACTGATTAAATCTCTATAACTCTTTTTTGTTAAAGAGGACTGATTTATTGAATGACTGACATTCAGTGACTGATTTATCGCTGTAGCGTTCTTTGAGCACGAGTTGCATCGTGTTAATTATCCGGACGTGTATCTCGTGGAGAAAGTACTGCGCAGGAAAGGAAACAGGGTGTACGTCAAGTGGTTGGGATTCGATGGATCGCACAATTCGTGGATATATGAAAAAAACAATGTCATTTGATACAATTTTGATTCGTATATATTTTTATACATATATGAGGTGTAAATTATAATGATAATAGTATATAATAGTAATATATAATATGTATATAAATGTAAAAAACATACATAAAGTGAAACTTAAATTAATGATAATACATAATATTAACATATACACTATATGAAAATATTAAAAAATGTTGAAAAACATACACAGTGTAAATTAAGGTAATACATCAGAAATAGTAATATATGAAGCATAATAGTAGTACATAATAGCAACATATAATACATATATAATACATATAATACATATACTACAAAGGTATCCGCCAATGCCCCCATGGTAATGTCTCCGTCGAGTCAGATACGACGTATCGTTTGTCGTCGTATGGACTCAGAGCTATTTTCGATTCGGATATCGTGTATACCTCGTGTAATTTAGAACGTATACACGATTGACGGCGAGTCATTTCGATCTCTTCGTTCAAACAACGCGTGTAATCGTCGAACGTTATCGTTCGCGCTACGACGTTACTCTTTACGCCTTTCGCTTTTTTAGTGTCTTTTTTCCCATCTACACGCAAGGCGTACATCTTCGCTCTGAGTCCAACGAACTCGGTCATTATCGTGCCGTTGTTCTCGTCCTTCATCAGGCCGGGTACTTTTTTATTCGCGAGAGGCATACCGTACTTGTTATCTGCCGGATAATCGCTCGTGTCGAACCTCGTTTCGCGATATCTCGTTTCATTGCCTCGTACACA
>NW_017300103.1:46071-50462 GCF_001594075.2 Trachymyrmex cornetzi | reverse complement strand
TTTTTAACGCGATGTGCCAAGTCTTGGAGTTGACGCGCGAACCACGCGACGCAATCGTTATCGCGACGGAAGTGATATGATGACAACGAATTGTTGTATGAGCATCGCACGTAGTATCCTATGCTGAATACTTCGTACCGCTGATACTCGTACGACGACGATGACGATGATGCGTCTTCCATCTTTTGCAGCATGCACTCCAAATCGGCGTAAACGATGAAAGGAATGCGCTCCTTCCTGCAGTGGTTGTTGAATTCTAGCCATTTGTTCTCGTCACTAAACAGTCGGATGGCGCAGTCGTTCATTTTCTCGCAGTCCACTTCGTGTGATTGTAATTTTTCACATGAGCTGAAGTAATGTAGACATCTGAAAAAAGCATAAATTTATTACTATTATTATTGTTAATATTTCAAAAAAGAATTTTTTTCTCGTGTATACTTACCGATCGCAGAAATATATCCTATTCTTTTTTCCTGTGACTTGCGATCTCACGAGGCGCGACAGGTTCTTGATCCACATAAAGTGGCCTAGGCTGTCGTTGTGTGGATTTTGTAGGTACAGGAGATTGACATGCTTCTCCTTCTTGTCATCGGTGAGCCGAAGAGGAAGTATCTCTTTGTTCTCAATGCCGTACACATTGATTGACACGTCGTTTAAACGCTCGAATTTCGGAATGTTTTTTAATTTCATCGGAAACTCGATGCCTGTGAGGTTTAACACTGATAAATAATGCGGATACGATGACACCCGTTCTGCATTTCTTTCTGCGGGGTACAGAGCTGCAACTACCGACCACGCGAAGCACGCATTGTCTGTCGAATGCACATTGATCACCGCTTTCTTGAGTACAATTTCTCGCGGCAGTTCGATGTTACATCCCGCGTGCATGGGATTCAACTTGTTCACGTTAACAATTAAGTTGAGAATTCGCGACAGCGCCCACCCACTGTCGCGTTCCTGGAACTCATCGAGCGACGTCAACGTAGGCTCAACGATGTGTCGATCGTACCACTCATGCACATTTGACTCTTGATACAGTTCAAAGTTTTTCGTGGTGATACTCTTAATAGCATGTTTATCACCCGCCACGAATTCACCATTGAACGCAGTGTTTACTTTTACACTACCATGTTTCTCTATAGCGTCTTGCACACGCTTGAGCACAATTTCACACGCGTTTTCGAGGAATTGGCGAGGTTCTATGTGTCCAGAGTTTATCACCGCGCCTGTCAGAATACGACTTTCAAACGCTGTTTCGATCTCGCGCCATCGAAGTCCATATCCTGCACCCACATGCACGAATCGCCCACGCACCGTGTCTTTCAAACTCTCGAGCCTCGCGATACATGTGATCACTGATTGTCTCTTTCCGATTGATAATCGCGGACGCTTAGCACGACTCTGCTCTTCCACAGATTCTATGAAATTGTCACATCGCTGTTCCCATGCGATGTACTTTTCTCTTGTACCAAGCAGGGCAGCTTGCTCTATCAATTCACGCTCCATGTTATCACTTGTGTTATCAGATGAATAATGACTAATGACGCGACGCATCTCAATCATGCATTTTATACTATTTACTTGGTCACGTGATATTTGTATCAAATTACATTGACGATTCCCGTTTTTCACGCATGCGCGGCGTCACAATGATGATAACAGTTGCGTATATCAGTGTTATTAGATGGAACCCCATTTTCACGCATGCTCGGTGCCACCGCTCAAATATGTTATAACTTGTTATACCATGTTGAATATCCGTGAAAAAATCTGGTCACGTGATATATCATATCAAATTACATTGATGATAATGATGTCATCGCACGAACGTGTTGCGACATGTCTTATTATATCGAATGTTCATGAAAAAAATCTGATCACGTGACGTTTCGTATCAAATTACATTAATGATGATGTCATCGCCTGGACATGTCGTGACATGTCACGTTATGTCGAATGCTATTAACAGTTTCTTATACTACACTAAGTATAATAAATTTTGTTTCATACATCTGCGTTTGTGAAATTGCATTTAAGATGAAATATAAATTATTGTTTTGTAAAAAGCAAAATATAATATAATATAATATAATACTTGTACGTCTCGAATTTTTAACAGTATATACATGATGATGATTGGTTTGACGTTACGTTGTACGCTTGATCTTGACGTGTCGATGTAACGTTCGAGCTATTAGCTACATTCATTGATGTGATGTGATTGATACCAAGTATACGCGATTTTCCAACATCGTGAACGCTACATAAAAACAGCGATATCTTCTACAAACATCAGCTCATCGATTGTGAGCATAATAGCTTTGATTTTTAGTATGTATGAAAAAACTCTCGATGTAATAAAACATGAATAAAATTTTCGTTCGCATTACTCTCATGTACTTTCTTTATTCCCTCCCATTATCCTATGTCTCGACGTTTTATCACACTCTGTTCAGATAAATAACAGCCTGCTATAAAATATGATTCTCTTCTCATGGCGACATGTAATGATATAAATGATATCACAGTTAATTTATCGTGGCGGTACTTTCGAATTAACTTGTTTTATATACAAATGACTGCACGCAGATAGCTCTCGAGCATTCTCGTCTTAGCGAAGAATGCCTCTCAGCGTCAGTATAGCATTGTCCTCACATGGATTCGTTTCGTTTTCTTACGCGAATCATGTATGTACTCTCTAAATCTCATGAAGATTTAGATATTACATATATAGTACTTCGATTATTATTTTCTGATTACAAAGAAGAAGTGAAAAGGGGGGAGGAGGAGGAAGCTCGCGTCCTGCCTGTTGAGGAGGCTGTCTCTTCGGCTTCCTTAGACGGACTGCTCTTTCAACGAGATGATGGGACTGTTCTAATTAATCTTAAACAGTTACACGTTTCTGAACTTAACTTATTTAACCAGCTCCTCGAAATTGGTGATTTGGTGGAGGTGGCTAGTGAGGATGAATCGCGTATAGAAATTACGCGAAGAAGAAGACTTCTTAGAGCTCTTAGAGCTACAGATCATGGAGAAGCGATGAGGGAACCGCGTATGCGAATTACGCAACCCTCTGATAACAAAGAAGAAGTGAAAAGGGGGGAGGAGGAAACGACTGGATAATCAGTGGAGGAGGAAGAGGAGAGGAGAGGAGCAGCTGGTTTTCTGGTGGGCATCATTTTCTGGTGAGTGAATACCAGTATTATTGAATTGCCCTGTCTTCGTGGTTAGATGTGTCAACGGCCAATCAGAGCATGGGTCGGTGAACGCATGCGCATACACCACCCAATACGATCTCAACCAATCACAATCGTTTATTATATTGGTAAATTTGATTCGGAAAAGAACAAACTTTACTCGTTTGACGCTCATTGGCTGATACTTACTCGCTCAACGCTCATTGGTCAGCATCGCGCGTAGTGATCTACCTTCTTAGCGCGTTCGGAAAAAAAGAACAGACTTGAGTTAGAATCCTCCCTGTATTACTACTAATATTTCAGTGGACCAATTAGGTGTATAACCTTTTTCAAAAATTGTCTTGAATTTACTAACACGAACTGGATCACCTATCTTAAATTTCGTTGGAGCAACAATTTTTACATGACTGTATACTGTCGATAAGAGTCGTTTTGCAACGGCGGGTGTTACGTCTATCGGTCGCATTCCGATAGTTCGATGTCTGTGACGATTGTAATTTGATAATAGACGCGGTAACTCATCGATCTACTTATACGAACCGTTTAACGTGAATAGTTTCCACATGTTATTCTTAAGCGTACGATTAAATCGTTCCACTACTCATGTTTTCATCACCGAGTACATCGAATAATGATTTATGTTGTACTTTTTCACAATTTTTTTCTGCACAGTGGTGTTGTAAAATTCCTTTCCTTGATCCGTCTGCAGGTTGCGTGGATATCGTTCGTCTTCGCGAAATATTCTAGATAATGCTGAGGCTACGTCGCTTCCGCTCTTACTTTTGAGTGGTATTGCCCAAGCATACTTGCTCAACACATCGATTACTGTTAAAATGTAGTTGTAGCCTTTGTTGAATCGTGCATAAGGACGCATCTCGACTACATCAGCCTGCCATAAATCGTCACGATCGTGTACCACGACGCGACGACGTAGAAAATTTCTTCGTGCGGATGCGTGAAGTTCTTCTACAAGTTTTCGTTTCTCAACACTCATGTCACGAGTGCAAAACTGCGCTATATCCACTGTGACGATTTCGCCACAGAACGGCGAAATACTAAAATAACGATAGCGCAATCATATTATTGCCAATATGATATATAAACCAATTATTATAATAAAAGCAGTACTCGACCGCTGACTAAGATATTGCGCGGACGCTGGCCTCGTCTGAGTAGAACGCTGACGAGGCTATA
>NW_017300103.1:35767-36042 GCF_001594075.2 Trachymyrmex cornetzi | reverse complement strand
ATATATTATATCTTACAAAAAAAGTAATGATGTCATATCCCTTTCCTCTTAGATAGATAAGAGTCTCGTCTGCAAAATATTAAGGTATGAAACATGATTCATATCATATATATAGAAAATCACGCAAAGTAATTCATTACTCTTAATAGAGCGTTCGGGTACGCATCGTTTTACTACGTATCGTATACTTATGTTACATCGCGATGTCTCTCACGTTCATCGTTATCATCATCGTTTTCGTTACGATTACTACGACGACGACAATAAGAACGGCA
>NW_017300103.1:35285-35553 GCF_001594075.2 Trachymyrmex cornetzi | reverse complement strand
CTACGAGTACAATATAGGTAGACGTAAATGGGCGAAAACACATCTCACGTGGAATTTCCAGCTAGCGGATCCGCAAACCTTGCAAACTACCGAATTCGCACTCTCACTATGGGCAGCTAATTCATCATTATCGTTCGAAAGTAAAACGGTAAATCCCGATATCTTGATATTGTTACGTCCCCGAATTTTAAACATTCTCAAGGACAAATTGTTGTAAGAAACATAACCATGTAACCATATTTAGAGATAAGACTAATTCTGTATCCAC
>NW_017300103.1:32407-34370 GCF_001594075.2 Trachymyrmex cornetzi | reverse complement strand
TTTAGGCATCCTCAGTGATACAAGATACAAGTTACTAAGAGTTACGAGAAGGTATAAGCTACTAAGCGACATAAGCGTCAGTGCGACATTACTCTTCGTATCCCGCGTATTTCGATTCGCGTCAAACTCCATTCTACTATATCTATAATTCCAAGTCGAGTAAAGGCGTATACTATTGTAACGTACAGAATAAGCAATTATAAGTATATTATTATTTAATAGAGTCAGTGTTTATTTACATTCACCCTTCCTTAAACTATTAACTAAGTACAATTCGATTCGCGCTAAAATCTTCATAATTAAAATCTTCATACTGCTCTTCGCAACATTCACGAAGGACGAGAAGGACAGGAAGGAAGCTTTCCACACTTTACTCCAAGCTGAGCGTACTGACGGTGATCTATATCAACGATATCGTTACCAGTCAGCAACGAAAGGTAGGACATAATATAATACTATTTCCAAATCGACTACTGATCATTAGATCACCAAATTCATTCAAGCAACTAAGTGCTGCGTAGTTGAATTACACTGAGTACGCAGCAGTTGCCTGAAGGTCTAGATGTCTTATAATCAGAGAATTGCCTTTGAATACAGCTCTACGAATTAAAGTTGAATTACACCTTAATTCACGTGGCTACTTTCAATCGACATTCACAGTCATCATTACACTGTAAATTGTCGATAACCAGACGAGTGGTAGTTGTAACGTGGTGAGAACATCAAGTTGAGTTACACTTGGTGTGCGTTCGCACGTTTAAACTGCCTCATTATCCGTTAATCGACGCTATCCCTCTTGACTAGATTTCTGCCCTGAGAGTTGAATTACACTCCCGCGGGTTGAATCTTCCTCATTAAGGAAGCTTGCCACAATCGCCTTGCATGTCGACCACACGCGGAACTGTTATTAACGAGTTGTCGGAAGGCGCACATTCTCCGACTGAATCGCGAAACGTCCATTGCTGCATGACCACTTACTTCTACGTCAACGATAACGTTATATGCCAACGGTGTTTTGAGAATACTAATAGCTCGCCTCAAACCCAGATTGGCTGTAACACGCGCCATTCCCTGCAACTAGGAGCCGATCAGATTAACTACTATTGCCGGCTGTGCAATACGGCATTAGAAACCGTTCGATTTGACACTCTCTGTCCTGCATGCACAGAAGCGTTAAGTCAATATATTAATTATTATAATTACGTAACATCGGGATGTTGTAAATCTATTATTATTGCGCTAAACGAGGTCAAACACCTGTAAATCCGAACTCACCTCCATGTGTCCGCCGCATTCTTATTTTAATCGTGAATCCAACAAATGATATAACCAAACCCTACCTTACCAGCAGTGGTTAGACAGCGTATCGGGATGTCGCGCCACCTTTTACCAGCACCGGATAAATAACGAAGATATCTGTTCAGAGTGCTTTCGCGCTAAATCCGAATACGATCAAGTTCATTACGATATAGTTATTCGCCACTACCTAGTATACGGAGATCTCGGCTATTTCACTGAGTGCGCACTGTGTGGAATCGTCGTCGACTTTCACCCTCTAGTTTCCTGCGTAGTATGCCTCCGTGCGCATAGCGATTTTATAGAGTACTTGCGTTTGTCGAACGACCGGCCTTACCATTCTTCAGAATCTACTATCGTGTGCATCACGCAGACGCGTATTCAGATAACTAACGACGGAACCACGGAAGACAATATTACCAACTCATCAGTGTAACTACCGCGGATACGTTACCGACTTATCAACAGAGCCGCGTGAGATAACGTTACCGGCTTACCGACATAACGTCTATGAATAACGGAACACTAGTTTAATCAACCGCTCTACCACTTCCTCTGTATCGGAATTTCCAATAATTCCTGGTGACAGTAGCTGCCTAAACGAATTTGATCACTCATATTCCCTCTCCACCCGACTTACGAGAATTGTGGAATATAGGACGTGACA
>NW_017300103.1:30734-31977 GCF_001594075.2 Trachymyrmex cornetzi | reverse complement strand
TACATAGATCTCTGTACTTTACAATATGTGGATACGGTGTTGGTATTACATCATCGAATATTCGTCACGTATCAACGCTACGTATGGTCGATAGATATAAATGATGCAAAATACGATGGACCACACATACTAAACAGTTATATGGATTTCCTTCCGAATAATTTCTCCTTATCAGCAGCATATCAAAGGCCTTCGGGTAAACTAGTACTGTTCATACACGATGTAATTTACATGGTTGAGTATCCCAGTTTCAAATTAAAAGAAGGCTGGCCAAAACGTCTCTCCAGTCTAGGATTTCCCCCGAACATTTTCATCAATACCGTAGTAAATACTAACAGAGGACAAACCTATGTGATCTTCAATAATAACGATGTGGCGCAAATAGATGAATGCAATATGAGTGTTCGTTCATATCACTCGTTACAAGCGATATTTCCGGGAATACCGTCAGCTCCCACCTTAGCCTTCCGATATATGGATGGTAATTTGTACTTTGCTAAAAAACAACAATTCTACCAATTTAACGAATTCACGAGAACTGTAACAAAAACTGGTAAATTTGATATAAACATACTCAACGTTGAATGTTCGAGAGATGGATTATTGCAACAAATGCAGAATATCTTGACTCGACTATTTCGATCGAGTACTACATAAAACACAACGAGAAATAAGAAGAAGGAGAGGGGAAAGATGGAAGGACATATATAATCAATACTATAATAGTTTTAAACGATTAGTATACAAGGAACAGTCATTCCGACAACATCAACGTGTTCAATCGCGAGGATAATATTGTAAGAATACACATCAATGCTCAACAACGCGGATATTGAAAAGTATCTCATGGAACAGAACAATCTTAACGAAGGGGGTGTGAAGAGATCATTCGATGATGAAAATCTTGATAATGAAAACACATCAAATAAGTAAGTATTTTTTTCTTTGCATCCTTTTTTTTCTATTCACTGATTTTTTTCTTTAATTACAGACATCAAATAACACATCGTTCTATCATACGCATTCTCGAGAGAAGATATCCGTTAACCGTAACTGGCTACATATATTTGAACATTGGTATTAATGTCAAACTCCCTTCTTACGTAACTATCGTTTTGGGAGATTCTCACGGTAAAGAGATTCCGCTTTCACCGGACATCTGGAAAGAGCTTCTTGAACAAAAACACGTCATTTTGTCCCTTTTGCAGTACGATGAGAATAATAGAGGAATACGCGCGACGCC
>NW_017300103.1:28787-30432 GCF_001594075.2 Trachymyrmex cornetzi | reverse complement strand
TTGATCGCTCTGGTTTTCGGAGAGCATTAATTATGTACACCATTCGATAATAAATACTATTATTATGTACACCATTCGATAATAAATACTGTTCTATTAATTATAAAACACTTTTATTTATTCACTCTACCTTTATACACTACATTTTCTTATATTCGTATATAGTTTAAAGGAAAAGGAAATGGTCTATAATCTTTCAAGGAAAAAAAAAATGAAAAAAATGCTGCTTGATCGTATAATATATTGTCACTCGCGCTGTCACGGACAGTTAATCTAATTTTGAAACTTGTGCAGTATACAGTGTGCAGTGTACACAATAATGGAAAACATAGTGAATATTGTGCGGAATATACCCGAAGAACATCTACTCCGTATCGTTGATGAGTTTTTTGTTGAATTTGAAGAAGCATTCGAAAATATTGGGAACATCGATGATATGGAGTACATGTCAGATGACTCTGGATACTGTACGATTAATTAAGGTAACACTAACGACACATATTATTATAATATTAATAATTTTTATTAATTTATTTTTATACATATAGTAGAGTGTGTATGAACACGCTACAATATTATAGTGTGTGATACATATTATAATATAAATTTTTACTTTTCATTTATTTATACATATATGGTGGAGTGTAAACATGCTACTATACCACAATGTGTAGTATGACACTAACGATGTGTGTGAGCATGCTACAATACATGTGTAATGTGACGTCTGAAGCTTTCTGTAAGATGATAAATATATTTTTTTTACAAAATTATATTTAATAAATCAAATATTTTCAACTTACATTCCCACATGTCCTCTGCAATAGTATTTTCATATGATCGGATACCAAATAATTCTTTAAGGAATAAATCCCCATCATCCCAAATATCCATATATTCCAATCTATACTCTCGCTCAGCTCGTCGATCCGCACGTATTATCTGTCTGTTAAAAATATTCATAAATCCACGTATACGTAAATTCCCGGGATGTGTAGCCTGAAACATAAAAGTGAATTAGACACATATTATTTATACTCTATACTTTATACATTATATTGTAAAATTTTATATGTTTTATTAAACTTACGAATGAAATCTTCAGAATCTTCACCTCATTAGCTAATTGCAACTCACATACTCGTTCGTTGTCAACGATGATATACTGGAATAAGAACAGTAATATAAACTACATTTACAATAAAAACTAAAAAAAATATACACAAAAGATAAACACACTTACTCCATCAACTGGAAACTCATATGTAATGTGTAATAGATTCTGTATATTGCTCATTATACACTCTCACTAACACAAACGTTACTGAAAACAATAAAACAGTACGACGAAGAAGCCTCACCCATCGCATTTATATAATAGTTCATAGTCCCCCATCAAACGTACGGCATAAAAATAGATACCCTTATGAAAAATTCTCGTGAAGGATGTGGTATCCCAGCAGGAAATATATACAAAACTGTGTAAAAAAGGAAATCATTCTTATTTTAATATCTTTTTATTAAACAACTACTTTAAAAAACTTAACAGTAAAAATCAGCAACAGGTGAACAACAAAACGTTTAGTGTGAGTAAATGTGATCGAACGGCATCGGATGTGAGTGTGAGTGAGAACGATCGAACGAG
>NW_017300103.1:27421-27816 GCF_001594075.2 Trachymyrmex cornetzi | reverse complement strand
GGCAGCGGTGGGATCCACTAAGCTGGCCCAGGACCCGGGACGGCGACGACAGCAGCACTCTGCAAGTAAGGTGAATTATAAATAAGGCGAAGAAGCGACCCAAGGAGGCAACGCAGAAGCCAAAAGACCGAAACAGAAACGAACACCCGGTAGAGAAGCTGACGACCAGGACGCAGATAGCAGCGTAACCCGAGAGGCGACCTACCCTAAGAGTGACTCAGCGATTGCAGCCAACGAGCAGCCGACTACAAGCGACATGCGAGTAACAGCGTTATTGTACGTCAGAAAATTATAATATAGCCAATGTAATCGGACTGATGTCCGAAGGCGTTACAAATAGCGATCGAAACAACGCTCCGGTACCTTCGAGGATACTGAGCGAGCCTGTACCGCGA
>NW_017300103.1:22092-22593 GCF_001594075.2 Trachymyrmex cornetzi | reverse complement strand
ACAATCCGACGTCCCGTGATGGCGCACACGCGAACCCGGAGGATCGGAAGGGTGCGCCAATCACGCACTAAGGGAGGCCGCACACGCGCCTCGTACGCCTGCATATTGCGAGCTGCCTGCAGCCAGTAGCCACGGAGGCAATTGTCGCATGTCGAAGGCGCATAAATTGCATTGCACATCAAGCACCTCATTATAAAAAAAAAAAAAAAGAGAACGAGCTAGTATATTTTGGAAGGATGTGACCTAGTGGACCCGCGAATGCAACTGGCGTGGACAAATGATCAGAGCACACTGAATAAAAATTTATTTAGAGCTAAACTAAGCAACAATGCAAGATAAGGATTCAAAAGAAAAGTAATACGAATCCCTATCCTTATCTTACAGGGTATGGCTTATGTGGAGTTGTATCGACGGAACGACACCTGAACGCGCACAGACGTACCGGTGGGAGTCATTCCAGCATACGCCCGGTATATACTTCGAAGAACTCGGGCTGATGAA
>NW_017300103.1:16848-20225 GCF_001594075.2 Trachymyrmex cornetzi | reverse complement strand
GTCAGATTCATAAACGTAACTATTCGCGTCGCGCCGTCCGAATCATTATAATACTTATATCGCGACGCGAATACCGAATAGTGCATGGTGGTTGTAAATCAATACAACTTGTGTGTGAAAATAAAGATATTTAATTTAGTTGCTACATGAAAGTGTTATTTCACTCGATCATTTCCCGAGTCCTAAGTGGATCCCGAACCCGTGCCGTACAGCGGCACAACATTCATCCTCTTCCTGTTTTCTTTGTAATTTGACATGAAGTGTTGTCTCATACGAGGGGAGAACTTTTGATCAAACAATCAAAGCTTACAATCTCTCCAAATCTCTCGTTGATCTCTTTATATATCTTTTCCAATTGCGACGCAACACAAGGTTACATTTTTGAAGGTTATTCCACATCATTTCACACTTTCGTGAATTGTATCCTTTTTCGCATCTCGTAACAGTTTTTTCGTATCGTTCTGTACTTTTGCAATGTCTTTTTTCATCTTTGTGATATCGTTTTCTATCGGTTGCACTGATTTGTTAATCATATCCGGTATCGTATATGTTTTCAACGCTATATTCATCACCACATTTTTAAGCGCGCTTACAATCATTTCGTGACCTATCCTCTTCACCGATTTTTCAATCAAATCTAGCACCATTTCTTTTAATGATTCAATTGTCACCGCGTTTTTAAGCACATTAAAACTCTTTTCCATTTCCGAGACCTTTTCCTTCGTACCTTGAAGTGCGTGGACAATCATATCGTTTCCTAGCGTCTTAAACATTTTCTCGATCTCGTTTCTTGAATCTCGAAGCGTACGTTCGATGTAACGTTTGTTTACAGCGTCAGTATCGAACTCTGGTGTGGCAACATGTTCGATTTTTCGTTCCTTTACATCGTAGTGATCCGGATTTAGATAGAGTCCATTGTTGTGTATGTAATTTCGTAAAGATTCGATCGACAATTGTGACTTTTCGATTTCATCATAATTATCTTTCCTCATTTGCATACCAAATTTGTTTACAGACATTGTCATCGTATATCATATCGATCTCACATAAATATGAATACTGTTGAAATATTCATTGTATCGATTCAATTTATATAATAAATCCTGCTTCGCGAAGTTCTTCGATTATTGACAATATTTCATTGTCGTGAGCGTTGTTACCTGCTCGACGAGAAGCATCGAGTAATTGAAGACGATCCACCAACTCATTTGGATCATTCCAATGAACATAATTTATTTCATTGTTTGTCAATCTTGCAGCTGATGGTATGTTCATCTTTCTTTTTATACCTGAACCAATGCTCGTACTACCGGTTCTATGAGCACCTACGAGCGGAGCGATAATATATTTGTATTTGTGACCCTTGTTACTTTTAATAGGCATTCCAGCGTTATGGTGACGTTTGTGAGCATTTGTCGACAATAATATATGTTTGTACGTTTGTCTATCATTCTCGGTGTAGATAGTATCGTTTGGAATCTTCTTGAAAATCAACTCGTATAAACCTGGTGTACCTTTATACCTCACTCCATCTATGATTATAGTATCATCCGAATCTATATCAAAATTTTTATTGCCTAACATCGTACCGTTTTCATTGAAATAGACGCCATAAACAAGATCGATTTCGTTTCTTTTATCTCCAATTAATAAAGTATTCACGTATATTTGTCCCAACGGTCCTAGCTGACTGTACAATCTGTTACGACCTTGAGGTATATTTAAAATTTGTCTGACAGACGTTTCAAGCGATGGATCGTCACCGATTTCCTCAAAAACTTTCTCATCCTCTAGTTCGAAAGGAGATACTTGTTGTTGTTGTTGTTGTGATTCTATCGGTGTGGAATGAATTATATTTGATCGTTTTTTTTGCTTGTTTCTTCAATGGAGGACGCTGTGGAATAATCTGTGTTGAAATTCCATCATCACCGTTATTGTAATCACCAGCATTATTATCATCATCATCGTCGTCGTCATCGTTGGTATACTCACGTTTATTCTTCTGTTTATTTTCCATTACCTTGTCAATTTCAAATAATTTATTTTCACGTTCAGTGTTTTCAACGATTTGTTTCAACGGTTCGATAATAGGTTTAAATCGGTTCTCCAGAGCGATTTCATTCTCCAGTATGTCAGTTTTCAATGCTCTATGTTTCTTACGAATCGAAGCACGTGTCTTTGCAATTAATTTAGCTGTTCTCTCTCGTTCAGCGATACTTTTTTTCGTACTATCCATCTTGTCGTAACGTTGAAGAAGTACTGTTCACTTTTTTCAAACATTACAGAGAAGTCGTCTATATATTATCGTTACGTAATACACTATCCTTGTCTGTCTCCCATAAAATCGTATCTGTATCCATTTTTACACTATAGCGAAATCGTCGAACCCTCGTCTGTATCTACCATTATGTAATGTACTATCCTTGTCTATCACTACAAAACCATATTTGCGTTGCCAACATAAATGACACAATGTACAAAAATTTTCATACGACATATCAGTGTTTACATGATCGTTATAGATGTGTTTCAGATTGGTACCATCCTGTTTGAACAGAATCAAAAGATTCGCATTGTCACGGATCAAGTACTTTGGTATTTTTGCATATGTCTGACAGAGATAAAAGCAATCGATGTTTATATGTCGACCCATAGAGAAATATTCTCTAATAGTATTCTGATTATCGCAAGCCACATCATCGAATACGAATATTGAATTGGGAAGTGCCTCCTTCGGTGGTATGACGTCACGATTGTTGGAGAATGCATAGTAGTCGATACCGGTTATTTATTTGAACAATTTTTCCAGATATCGATATTTCGGTTGAAACAGGGATTTTGAATATACATATACGTTTTCAAAACGTAATCCATGTGGACTTTTTATCAAACTTATCAAAGCGTTCGTTTTACCACAATTAGATGGTCCACAAATAATGCAACGAATCGTGTTCGGTAGTAAATGACCGTGTCTGTGAATCTTTCTAGCCGTTTCACCTGACATCAGTAATGTCTTACGGTCAAGATTCGATACTTCGATCGTTTTTGATTGTCGTACGAATCGCATTTACTCATGTATCCTACGCGCATGCGCGAACTTCAACGAAACACGAACGAGTCTTTCATCAGACTATTTATACCCTCCCGAGCAAACAATCGATTCATACTGTGTAGGTATAGATACAAGAGCGGATTAAAGTGATTTTTTATTTCATAAAAATGTTTCTATCAAACAAACGTGCAATTCTCGATTTTACCGCTGAACAACTGCAATACATACCGAAAATCGTTCTTCTTCGAAACTTTGAAGATTACGTGGAGCCGTTGTGGGATTGATTACCTGAACATTTAAAAGTGGATCCTGAGGTACAACGTTG
>NW_017300103.1:14289-16578 GCF_001594075.2 Trachymyrmex cornetzi | reverse complement strand
GTCGTAAACACGATATCGCTTATTCACAAAACAATAATCTCGCTGACCGACACATTGCCGATCGAATTCTCACCGAAAAAGCACGTCAACGTATAATAGCGAGCGATTCGACGCTTGGTGAAAAAGCTGCCGCGACCGCTATATGGGCAGCTATGAAAACGAAAACAAAACTAGATATGGGTATGCGCAAGAGAAAAAAGATAAGAAGAAATAGAACACTTCCGGTAGCGAAACGTGGAGGCTCCCTACCGATTATACCAATGTTAGGCGCGCTTGGATCTTTGATCGGTGGGGCAGCAAGCGTGGCGAGAGCTGTAAGCAATCGCAAGAAAGGTCGTGGTCTATATTTAGCACCATATAAACGTGGTAGTGGTATAAAGAAAAGAAGAAAACCAAAAAAAAGCGTAAAAAAAAGTCGTGGTACTTTAGAGACTTAAAATGTCGCTCTCTGGTATTACAACGAACGAGCAATTGAATCATTCAGCGTACCGTTTACGTTTACCATTCTTTAGAGGTGTATTTATGCGTGACGCATTACCAACGAAACCACATCGTAATGAAAGCGCCATCGTAAATCTCGATGACTCAGACAACTTGGGCACACACTGGGTTGCCTATGCGAAAAAAGAAAGGAACGCTGTCTACTTCGACGGTTTCGGTAATCTTAGACCGCCAAAGGAACTTGAACGATATCTCGGATGTAGCGTGACGTACAATTATCGATCTTATCAAAAGTCAAATCAGAACAATTATGGTCAATTGTGTCTACGATTTCTATGGGAGTTGAATTGGAGAAAAAAATTTTTTCAACAATATATCATGCAAAAACTGTTAAACTTGTCTCAGTTGATCGTTTATCGTCGTTTCAACCATGTCGTTGACTCTTACATTAACTGGAAAAACCAGCATCCTTACAGCAAGCTACTTTCCCGCGTTGGATTTAAGTAATGGCGAATACGAATTAGGTCTTACGAATTTCGAAACGTACAACGCGATACCTAATATTACTTCCGCGAACAATAAATTCTACTTCGATACCGACGATAAAACAATCACGATTCCCGAAGGATCATACGAATTAAGTGCTATAACCAAATATTTAAGAGCTGCTATTTTTCACACGTTTGATACTAAAAGTAATAACGATGATAATAATGATGACAAATATTTATTCAACGACTATGTTGGTGATAATACCCATAAGGACGAGATTCTTCGAGCCAATGAGAATACTATGAAAAGCGAGATCAAATGTGCCTACCGAGTAAATTTTAACAAACCGAATAACATCGGTTCATTATTAGGCTATTCACAATCTCGTGTGATACAACCGAAAAAATGGTACGCGTCTGACCAACCTATAAACATTATGAATATAACTATAATTCGTATAGAATGTAATATTACTTCAGGTGCGTACAACAACGATAAACAAGTACATACAATACATGAATTTGCTGTGAACGTTTCACCTGGATATAAATTGTCCAATACTCCCACACACGTCATTTATCTTCCAGTCTTCGCGCGAAACGTTACTGATATAACAATACGTATAGTAGATCAGAACGGAGAGTTGATAAATTTTCGTGGGGAAGAGATATCGATTCGACTTCATATACGGCGTAAACGATAAAATACATACATATGCTTACAAACAAAAGATGCTCATTGTAGACGAATCGCACGAAGAAAAAAGTACTTCCACCACCACAACTGTATCGCAACTGTTACGTCCAGACTCCACTGTTCTTTTCTTCGAACCTTCGTCATCACCATAAGGGTCATTAATAAGTAACACTAGTAGACCAACTGTATTTGTCATAGGAAGTTTCGATAGCTGCGAGCCGATTAACGTTCGCCCCTTTTTTCTTTCCATTCGGGCACAGTCGTTAAGGATTATAACCGAAACAGCGGTTGTCCTTAATATATGACAAGTGTGGCTCTATGACTGTCGAACATCCGGCAACTGGTCGATGACGAAGAATCATCTAGACACATATCCCAGTATCCCTTTTCATAACCGATACCCTTAATTCTAATCTTAGATAAACCTAATCCCACACACTAGACTTGCACACGGCACTCCTAACTAGCGAATATAAAAGGAGGGCCTTCGCGAACAGAGCACAGTTTTTCAAAACTCCTTACTCAGAGCGAACCTCTGCCGGTCCGCTAATCGAACTTAGAAAAAGTCAGTCAAAGTTATCGTCGGTCCGCGACCAGATCGCAATCAAATCGGCGCGATCAGTGATCCTAGTCGCCGCAAAAAGTTTTGAGTGGAGACAT
>NW_017300103.1:12191-13247 GCF_001594075.2 Trachymyrmex cornetzi | reverse complement strand
CCCCCCATCCTTTCTTAGTCCCCGTAGCCTTCTTTTTAAACTTCTTCCCTCCTCCCTCATGCATCATAAAAGAAATATAACCAATATAACCTTAAACACACATACATACATACACACATGCGGTTAACAAAATTATTTAAGTAATATTATGATCGAAATTAAAAATAGCCAGTTAGTCAGTGTTTTATATTTATAAATATGTAATTTTATCTCTGAACTCTGTGAATATTTCATCTTTAAACTTATAAATTGTTGTCACATGCTATAATACTGACTGACCAGAAGCGTATACTCAGATCCATTATTATAAAAAATATATACATATATAATTTAATGGAATTGTTCACTCGTTAGAATTTTGCAATAGAATTTACGCAATGTCATTAAACGTAATGTCCTGACTATTTCCTAATTTAAATAGTAAAGTGTAATTTAATTTTAAGTATATAGTAATAATCCTAATGTATTTTAATAATAAGTAATAAAAGTAGAATGTATCGAACGTAATGATCCATAATTCGTATTTATTTTAAGATTATAAGACCTCGTATCTAATCCCACCCCGCGTCAGAGATCGCATATGGTCCGGTCCCGAGTTATAAGGATTAAGTTTCTTGACTCAAAAGTCGGACCAACGATCGCACTGCTCAACGGAAACAGGTGTCATATCGTCCCTTCGGGACGTTGACCCATATTTCAGAGCAATAAATGGTGCGTTCGACTCGCTCCATCCTTTCCCGCTGATGCATGCGAGACATAGCGTCTGCTCTAACGTCCTTCCATGCTTCTCCCTTCTTATCCTTTTCTTTCCCTAAACCTTCTCATCCACATTATCGGAGCTTGGACGTAACACAACCATTGACATTATTATCATCGCTTGCTGAACGATACGTTGGAAACAAGCAAAAAGGAAAGAGAGAAAGAATGCTGCAAACGTCGTTTTTCTACGATCCTTAGAATTCGTCGTAAGAAATGAGTCGTGATATTTTAAATATTGAGGGTGAGCCCATCTTCGATGATCGTATCGTTAAGATCGAGACACACACTTACAATCCA
>NW_017300103.1:7783-11741 GCF_001594075.2 Trachymyrmex cornetzi | reverse complement strand
GGTTTTCGATCATGGGATCTATACGAATTTCCTCTGCTTCAAAGCACGACAAAGCATTCATGGGCTGTTAAAACTACATCGCAGTTAGAGAAACTGCGATATGTAATTTTTGCGCTTCAAACCGGAAGAAGAAACATAGTATCGCAAATTGTTTCACAATTTGATGCATGTAACCTCACTAATCTGAAACTTTTTTTAAACTCTGATTTTTATCCTTACGATGATATGAATTTAAATTTCAAACTCAATAAGTACGCTATACTTTACGATATGTATATAAAATTTCAAAAGACATACTACGGTTATAGTAATTATGATGCTTTGTTATCTGTCACGGAATTTATTTTAAACGGTCCATTCGTAGTGGTCGATTGTTCTCGTCAAAACGAATTAATAAAAAGCGCTACCGTGGATATTCGTATAGAATTTGAATATATGGAAAATATTCCTGCGAACACCACAGCTTATTGTCTTATTATTCATGACAGAGTGATAGAATATAATCCATTGACTAATGTTATTCGTAAAATTATATAATGATATACATATGTTCAAAACTTACTATTTAGAAAACTTTATCACAGTTAGATAAACCGTGATATGTAGTTTTATGCTTTAAACCGGAAGAAGAAACGTAGTATCATAAATTGTTTCGTAATTCGACACATGTAACCTCACTAATCGGAAACTTTTAAAATTCTGATTTTTATCGTTACGACGATATGAATTTAAATTTCAAATTCAATAAATACGTTATACTTTACTTATGATATGTATATAAAATTTCAAAAGGCATATTCCGGTTACAGTAATTATGATACTCTGTTATCTATCACAGAATTTATTTTAAACGATCCATTCGTCATGATTGATTGTTCTCTTCAAAACGAATTGATAAAAAAGCGCTATCATTCGTATAGAATTTGAATGTATGGAAAATATTCCTGAGAATTTCACAGCTTATTGTCTTATTATTCATGATAGAGTGATAGAATATAATACATTGCCTAATGTTATTTTTGAAATTATATGACGATATGAATTCGAAACTTGCTATTTTTAACTAAAAAAATTTATTATATAAATAAATCAATAAATATTATAATTTTACGCTACTGTGTTATTGCAACACATACTAATTATATGTATGGCTCATACTATCAAATATATAATACTATACACTTTATTTATATCTCATGATTTCATCTTCCCTTTCCTTTTTAAATAGATACTCGTACAATAGTATCGTTTGAGAATACATATGTAAGATCGCAGAAGTAATTCATTCGTCTTGCAGTGTACATCATTTTATACCATAATGTCTATTGTGTTTATCATCATTTTTGTTACCATTATTAAAACTATAATGGCAACAACTACAACGATGAATTCTCCTTCTTCTCCTCAAGATATAAATACAGAAATAATTCTATATCTGCAAAAATATGGTTATTTAAATAACATTGGGAACAATACGCAATTATCGATCGGGAGTGAAAAACTTAAACAAGCTATTTCATTATTTCAAGAATATTATCAAATACAAGGTGATGGTACATTGAACGATCATACGTTACATCAAATGCGTAAACCACGATGTGGTCTCCCAGATATTCCACATCATGAGCACGATACAGGTATACATAAATGGATGAAAATAAATCTTACGCGGAACTTTCATTTGGCAAATGCAAATATCTTAAAAACTACAGAATTTGCATTCTCGTTATGGGCAGCTAATTCATCCTTAACATTCGAGCGTAAAATATTAAACCCTGACATTTTAATATCTTACCGTAGTGATACTCACACATATCTTGATCACAAACGTAACGCAGAAATTTGCCCCTCTTTATTTGACGGTCGTGGTGGAGTACTCGCTCACGCGTTTTATCCTTCACGCAATCCTAATTACACCACCGAAATACATGTTGACAATGCAGAAGCCTGGCACATATACCTAGACGATAAAATACCTTTCAACTCGGAACGTCTACTTCATACGTTAACACATGAAATCGGACATTCGTTAGGACTAATGCACAGTTCGCGCGAAGATTCCGTAATGTTTGCGTTTGCTAAAAATACTAATACAACTGTTAAACTCAACTTAGAAGATATTTTAGCGATTCAGTATCTATATGGAAGTAACAAACCAGGAATAACAACAACAACTACTATAAAACCACCAACAACGACTACTGAAATTCCGACAAATAAGCCTGATAAAATATATCTCTGTGAATTACAATATGTGGATACTATATTAATATTAAATCATCGAATATTCGTCACATATCAAAGCTATGTATGGTCGATAAATATAAATGATAACAAATATGACGGACCATTTGAGCTAAATACTTACATGAATTTCCTCCTGTTACGACCTAACTAGGTCGAACCTGAAATCCTCGTCAGCATTTTTATGCAGACGTGCAAGTAATCGTTACAAAATTAAGTCACCTACTTTGTAGCACAAAGGAGGTGACACACAAAGCAATTTTTGTTAATCACGCATAAATTCGGTCTACTTAAGAAATATAAAAAGGTAAGCCTCGCACATCTCGAGGCCGTTCCGAAAAGTGAAGTGAGAGTGCGCGTACTGTGAGAGTCTCCATGTAATCTCTAAACCACATTGTACAGTACGTAGACTTGTAAGTGAACAAATAAAAGCTCTTGTACAACTCGAACTCTGGCCTATAATTATTGGAGGACATCGAGCCTTCATAAACCGACACCGCACGTCCAAACTGTGGTTCTGCAACTGAGCGGCACGTAGTATCTTGAAGATACTGCAGGTAACTGGCTGACCCGTAAATTCTACAAACGGTGCCCTGAACGGCACCCTTGCACCCGGAGCGGTACAACACTCCCAAAAAATTTCTCTTTGCCAGCGCGCCAAAGACCCTCGGGTGAAATAGTATTATTTATAAATAATATGGTTTATATGGTTAATTATCCCAGTTTCAAATTAAAAGAAAGCTGGCCGAAACATCTAAAAAATTTGGGATTTCCCCCAAATGTTGTAATTAATACCGCGATAAATACTCACAAAGGACAAACCTACGTAATCTTTGATGATAACGATGTGGCGCAAATAGACGAATGTACTCTGACTGTTAGTGCATATCAAACGTTACAATCAATATTTCCCGGAATACCGCCATCTCCAACCATGGCTTTCCGACATATGGATGGTAATATTTATTTTGCTAAGAAACAACAATTTTACCAATATAAGGAATTCAAGAGAATCGTGACAAAAGCGAATAAATTTAGTATAAAAAAAATACTTAACACTGAATGTTCGAGAGATGGATTATTGCAACAGTTGCAAGATATCTTGAATCAATTCATTCAGTACAGTTAATACATAAACATATATATTACCTAAACTATTAATATATATGTTACATATAACATATATAAATACATATAAATACATATATAATACAGTTATAATACATGTATAAACGAGAAAATGAAAAGGAAGGGGAAAAATGATATCACACATAATTATATAATTGTGTAATCATTTTTACAAAACGATCAGTACGAAAGGGACAATCGTTCCAATAACATCATTTTAAAAGAATGTACGTACTTTCCAACTGTGAAGACAATATTTCAAAACATATAAACAAAATGTTCAGCAATACGGATATTGAGAATTACCTCATGGAACAGAATAGCCAGGACAAACTGACAATAAGCGCGAAGAAGGTTAAATTCAATGATGAAAATCCAAATAAAGAACAATCAAATACGTAAGTATTTTTTTCCTTTTATATCTATTTTATATCTCATATTTTCTTTAAAATTACAGATATCAAATTACTCGTTATCCAATCGTTCGAATTCTTGAAAGAAAATATCCTTTAACACTAACTGGCTATAAATATTTAAACATTGGTATCGATGCCAAGCTACCTTCCTGTATAAGCATCATTCTTGG
>NW_017300103.1:6950-7675 GCF_001594075.2 Trachymyrmex cornetzi | reverse complement strand
CGCCTATCCATGTCAAAAAACACCGTGCTCAATATGTTTAATCTGGAATATTGTGTAAATCGTCTTATTTCCTCGTTAAATTCGATTATCAATAACGTTGACAAAAAATTATCACGACTTTTCGATATCGCTTCCACTATCAAGGAACCTGCGAATATACTGAAAACAATGTACGATGATGAATCCTTCAACCACAATGATATAATTCAATGTGAATTAATCGCTTTGGTCTTTGGAGAGCGCTAACCTATGTATATTATTTTTATTATAATAAACAATTATATGTACAAATATAATTTTTAACCTAACCTTTCTTCCACAAATTAGATACTTAATGATAAACTATAAAAATTTATCCTTACGATTTAGGATTTATTTAAAGCATAAAAAACATTTTAATTTATATTACTTTAGTTATTCTCACAACATGTATACATATATCACATTCAATGTTCTCGCAATATCAAACATGTATTACTATCAGTATGTTGTACCCTTGGGCGAAGGATACAGGTAGGGGATTCGCAGAGGACCGGGACGCACAAATAAACCACTCAATACAAAACAAAACACTTTAATAACTTTTAGTAACTCTTTCAATATTCTCTATTAACAATTATATGTTATACTTGACATGTATTATTGCGATTTCGCGTCGGCCCGATTTAGGTTTATAAGATAAGTCCGCGTTCGCGTTGACTTTATTAATCGGTCGACTTATATTT
>NW_017300103.1:4460-6633 GCF_001594075.2 Trachymyrmex cornetzi | reverse complement strand
TATTTAGTTCAATTGCGGAATAACCTAGTTTCCCAATTAATTTCTACATTTCTGTTGCTAAGTAGCCTTATTCCTATTTAATAAATGGTTATAGCTGCGACTATAACCAGTATTTGAACGATAAAAATGTGTAATACTTCAGATATTCTCACTAGATATTTTCAAAACATTTATATCGCGTTTAAAGAAAAATAGTATGATAACACATAAAAGACTTTTAAGGAGAAAAGGAAATGTTTTGCAATAACTTTCACTATATAATCTTAGTGAAAACCAGCAGCTGACCAGTATATTCATTTACGAGTATAATAGTGTAGTGAACAGTCTAGTCTTGCGAGGGCAAAATGAAAGTTAAAGTGCCGTATAATTTTGGAAATGATATTGAGGAGGACGAGGATGTCCCAATCGTAGAAAGATTTGAGGATACTTCCACCTCAGAGGAGGATGAAGAAGCATGAGCTCGAAGAACATGAGCTCAGCGAGAATGAGCTCGGCGAGCATGAGCTCGGTGAAAACCTCCCAGAGTTTGATTTTGAATCGTGTACAAGTGATGAATTAATCGAGTTCATACTCGACTTCTTCAATACAGATAATGAGGAAGAATTATATCAATTCCTTTCAAGATACATTAATATAACAGCAGAGGATGATAAGGTGACATAAAAATTGTTGGAGAGTGATTAGATGGTGGAGGTAGCGGTTGTGGAGGAGGAAGCGGGGATGGGGTATTAGGTAAGCATTTTGAATTTTTTACTTCTTTACGAAGCATACTTGATACTCACCCCCCTCACCCACTTTTCCCTCCGGTCCCCGTCATCCGCCTGCCACCAAGTGATCCAGAACATATATTGCATCACACTACTGTCGTCCCGACAGATTCGTTTTGCAGTGATCTCCAGTGCTATGGATTCTTACGTTCAACATGAACCGCGCAAGTGGTAAGTATTTCATTTGTAATTGTGAAAAATTTTTCTCTATATATTACTCATTCGTTTGTTCTTCTTCATTACAGCGCGTCTTCTCGTACAATTTTGAGAAGAATATTCGCATTGACACCGACAGCGTACAAGTTTCTAGAGATTGGGATCGCTGTGGAACCTATTTCCTACGTGGAAATTACCATTGGCGACACCCGAGGCAACCGCATCGTCCTGCCTCAAGTTATGTGGACGGTGTTTGTCAAAAAACGGGCGGATATCGAGCAATTGATGCAGTCGCCTACTCCATTATCATCATTAGTGATTCAGGGGCTTTAAATAGAACTTGTCAAAATACATGATGTGGACAACGTGAAATTATCTTTGTGTAAGAAGTGTTTATACATGAAACCGTCAACTATAACTTTTCATGCTCGAACTCGAGCAATGTGTAGAACATGTATATTGTGAACTATGCCAATATACAAACGGTGTGAGCGAAAAGTTTAAATATTTCGTGACTTATTTACGCCAAAACTGTATAAATAACAAGTGTGATGCGACAAGCATCTTGCGTAAGATTTACGATAAAAATTCATGTATTGAATGCGAATTGATAGTGTACGCTGTAGATAATATATGTATATAATGCCTTACATGAAGAATAAATGCATATATAAATTGTATATCCCAAAGCAATTAATTGTTCCTTCCTTCCATTCCTTATCTCTACGGTATCACGTTAGGCGCGAGTGCGCCATCGCGCTCGACGGTATCGTCTCTTATTAAGAGTTCGATTCGTGCTATTAAATTCATTAATTGCGAGACCCAAATCATAGAATAATTTTGCGTGGACAGCTATTCATGACAAGAAGTTGCATAGAATAAATGCAACTGGGAAGATTACGCAAGTACGAAACCAAAGTATATCCTCGCCCATGGGATACCCCGCGGGGTGAGGGGCCGGGGGAAAAACTGGGCGAGAGGGGTACTGTGGTGCGGGGGGGCAGCCAATGAGCGAGCTGCTTTTGCCTCCCACCACCTCTCGCGGTTTTCCTCCCCGGCCCCCGTCCCCACGGGTGCATGTGTGTGTGAGCTCGTGACGTCACGACGCGCAGAAGGTGCTGCGAGCTCGAGAGCGGAAGGGCGACTGAGGGAGTTCGCGCGTTTTTTCGTGCCGACGCCCGTTCACCCTCCCTCCCCCTTGATCCCCTCGCGTGTTCAGAACCCCTTTTGCCGTATGCTCGATCTCGCTC
>NW_017300103.1:2024-4319 GCF_001594075.2 Trachymyrmex cornetzi | reverse complement strand
GGTGCTGCGAGCTCGAGAGCGGAAGGGCGACTGAGGGAGTTCGCGCGTTTTTTCGTGCCGACGCCCGTTCACCCTCCCTTCCCCTCGACCCCCTCGCGTATTCAGAACCCCCTTTGCCGTATGCTCGATCTCGCTCGCAATAAGAATGATTTTTTACACATTTTTTCCTGGTGGATACCACATCCTTATCGGATGCGTCAATACCCATTCGCTCTTGCTCGCACCGATGACGTTTAATCGCTCTCACTCACATCAATACCCCATGCTGTTCACCTGACGCCCGTTCGGTCGCTCTCACTCACACTCGCATTGATACCGTTTGATCATTCTCGCTCACACCAACGTTCTCATGCTGTTTATCTAACACCCGTTCAATCGCTCTCGTTTGTCCCTTCGTTATCTTTCGTAACAGTATCTCAATTTCTCATGCGTAGTTTTGTCTCTTATAAGGATATCTATTTTTATGCAGTTTTGTGTCCTCGATAGAAACCACATCCGTAGCAAAGCAAGGGTATATCCTCGCCCACTGGATACCCCCGCGGGGTGAGGAGCCAGGGGGAAAACTGGTCGCTATAACGCTGACAAAGAGACGACGCGGTATTGTAATGTGGATGTGTCATTTTTTAAAGAAAAATATATACGTGTCGTGACGTATGTGTTTTAAAGGAAAAAAAGAAATATTAAAAAATAGGAATGATTGTTACACAGTTTTTCCTGGGTGGATACCACATCCTTATCGGATGCGTCAACACCCGTTCGCTCTCACACCGGTGCCGTTTGATCACTCACTCACTCACATTCACTTTAACTTACCTAGCCAGCAGCCAGCAACACTACCTCCCAGAAGTTGATTTTTAATCGACCTCGTCCCATTCAGGATGCACCTCTTGAAAGTAGCTGATAAGGTGCATCATGTTTTGGACGAGAACGTCGGGATCAACATCGTCCCAGTTATTTATTTCCAGGGGAGGGGAAGGATGTGGATCCTCTTCTTCATTCTCCTCCTCTTCTTGCTGATTATTTTCCAAAGGAGGAGGCGATAGATTATTATTTTCAGGAGGAGACGGTAGCATTTCCTCCTCTTCTTCATTAATATTATTTTCCAAAGGAGGAAAGGCTACCACCTCCTCCTCCTCTTCTCCTTCATACACATAGAATTCCTCCCTTTTGGGAGGCTCACGTAGAAACATTTTTATTAAAAAGTTTTTTTCACTGACACTACTCACTCAACAGACAATGTAATACTGACGCTGAAAAAGCATTCCTTGCTGTAGCGAGATCTTTTTTTTTCCTTGAAAGATTATAGACCATTTCCTTTTCCTTTAAACTATATACGAATATAAGTAAATGTAGTGTATAAAGTAGGGTAAATAAATAAAAGTGTTTTATAATTAAGAAGCAGAGAAAAATAGATCCGAATACGATACGTATGAGGGAGGCAAAGACAATGAGACATGCATTACTGTCATTTTTGGAATCGTTGAAGACGAGAGGTTTGTTGAATTCTATGTATTCTATGGAAGAATTGAATCATTTCTTCTCTACTCCCGAGAGCAAAATGTTGCAAAATATGTTTATGGAAAATTTCATAACAAAAAATACATTCTTTGAATGGTTGCACGATCTGAAGGAGTATGTTAGATGTCATATGGCGACACTTAGCGATGCATCGAATATCGATCGTGAGATTTTTACATCGTCAGCAGAAGTGAACTCTGGAGGTATGAACGCACTTTTTGCTTCAACCTCGAAAGAGCAAACCGATGGAATATCCCAATATATTACAAAACTGGAAAATGGTCATCTGTACACCGTAGGAACTCCGGAAGGACAAACTGGATATCGGTTGATTCGTCTAGATGTGTATGATATTCACGATATTAAAAATAAGGAAAAAAATCAATGGTGGAAATATGCCAAATTGAGAACACAATTTTTGACATCTTCCCCCAGAGATCGTAAGCAGCAAATGGTGAATCAGCTTTTGGATTCTGTAGCTGACGATTTGATGAAAGTACCATCAGTAACGAAGGAAAGAAAAAATGTTTATTATTAAAAAATATATACAGTGATGGGAGAAAGTTCGGCAACGGTCAAATATCTTGAAAAATAATGCTTATAGAAAAAAATGTTCAATACAAAAGTTTTAGTATATCAAGTGGTCTATTATATGGTTATGTTGAAATGACCTTCATGTGACCTTGAAGGACACCGTGAAGGTCAACTTTGAAATCTTAAATGGAAATACCTATTTTCTCTTACATATCCTTAAAGCTGGTGTCAAGACGTTTCCGA
>NW_017300103.1:978-1527 GCF_001594075.2 Trachymyrmex cornetzi | reverse complement strand
CGATTACCTCATTTAGTTTGATGTAATCGTTCGTGGTGATATATCACAACGTTTATCGTTATGGTGCCAACATTTGTCGATTTGCAAGGTATATCTCTTGTTTATTTTTAAAAATATGTTTAGTATTTATTAAATCATTGTGTATGTTTTTTCATTAAGGATTTCTCGTGGATAAACGATTTGTTGTCAAGGAGGTAGCAGTTCTAAAGAATGGGAATGAATTGACATATTACATTTTTACATGCCCGATGCCATGGCGTTTTCTGACGAAAACTGATCAATCACACGCCTCATGGGTGATGACATATCATCACGGATTGCGGTGGAATGATGGGATGGTACCATATCGTATGGCGCAGCGTTTGATTTCAGAAGCTGTTGGTAGAGAAAGTGGGGCAATTGTATATGTGAAGGGATTTGAAAAAAAGGGGTGGTTATTATTTAGATATCGTGAACAATGATGACATTATAGTGGAAACGATCGATGTGCATTACGATGAGATTGAATCACTTAAAACTTTAGACGCTACCAATACATATCGGTGTGGA
>NW_017300103.1:0-822 GCF_001594075.2 Trachymyrmex cornetzi | reverse complement strand
AAAAATTAAATTCGATATACCTACAGATAGTTGTGGTGAAACGCTCTAGTTCACGTGTAAGGGAGGGCAGGAATTTTTTTAGATGTATGTATGTGTGAAGATACCACATCCTTTGAATATGATAAGATGTATCATGGATAAGATGTGTCATGGTTGTCTATTTTTATATACATCCTTTATTTGTAATAAATGTATTAGATAAGAGGGGGTTGTGGTTTTTTTAATATTTCCGACGATGGAACGATATATAACTGCGTACGGGGTAAGGTCCTTTTTCACATTAAGTTTTTTGAACGCTTAATATGTCAAGCGATAACAGTTCACATGAAAGTACGAACAGCGATAACAGTTCGAACGTGAGTATGAACAACGATCTATATTGTTACGAGCGTCTGTTACCGAGTTCTACGTTGGTTACATCTTGTATAAAGGAGAAGAGGTGTTGGAATTTAGCTACACATCATTTACGGAGAGAAATTGGAAATCATTGTTCGCGAGAGATTTTATGGATGAAAAGCACGATAGTTCTTGTTGACGATCGCACAAGAAGGTATGAGAACGCAGCTGTAAAAGGTGTGCGAAAAATCAGTGGTTATAGAAGGATCGTTGAAAAAATTAAATTCGATATACCTACAGATAGTTGTGGTGAAACGCTCTGGTTCACGTGTAAGGGAGGGCAGGAATTTTTTTAAATATAGAGAGATGGATAAGGAGGTGGAGGATCTTTTTAATCGTGCGACGAGAGTAGATATACTGTAGCGATTCTAACCCAGTGATACAGAGGCCTGACCGCCACCAGGCGGCGCTAGTGTCGCGCTGGCG
>NW_017300102.1:699200-699763 GCF_001594075.2 Trachymyrmex cornetzi | reverse complement strand
TAGTGTTAGTTTTTTAGAGTAATGTTGTAACGTATAATATGTTTCCATACAGACGTACACAACTTTAACTCTATAGTCGTCATGTTTTTTTTGTTACTTTATAAATAATACAAAAATAAAATAATTAATTTAAAAAAGTTAAATTAAATTGAATATGCACATTAAGTACTTACGGGTACGTACACACGTACATATTAAATGTACGAATGAACGCACGTACGAATTTTTTTAACATTTTTTATCGTTCAAAAGTTAAATAATTAATACTAATAACAATTGAGACAGAACCATATTGCAACCATTTAATTAATCCTATTATAACAACAAATAATTGTCGTTATTAAGCAATAATTTGATTTTGTAGCAGTGAACATAGACCGTGCAAACGTTCAAAGAAATAAAGTATTTATTTTTATCTAAGAGATCAGTTGACCAACAATGTTGATCCTTTATACCTTTAAAAAGATATATAACGTAACGTTTTTTTTTTAACATTAAAGATATGCGAGGAACGAATTTTTTGTAATTAGGATAACTTAGATACCGGTTGTGTACGTCTGTAT
>NW_017300102.1:690469-694519 GCF_001594075.2 Trachymyrmex cornetzi | reverse complement strand
TACATTACGCTATATCTTGGTCGAAAAACGGTTGGAGCATATACCCTTTGTAACACTTTTCGTTCTATAACTGTTTGTTTTTTGTTCATGGCAATATTTCATTTTTTGTGATGTTTTTTTTGTTGTCTTGTACGTGACTGCAGTCCCCAAAATCTTACTGTCATTCCACATGACGTCATACCCCCACCACCGAAGAATCCCCGCGCTATGCTTCCCCTTGCCTACGAATATCCCCCGCACCCCGCGCTCCCCTCTAGCCCCATGGCTTAGAGAACCCGTATAGTATATCTACTAACATCTTTAAGCAAAACGCAAAATATTGAGTTTAAAGAAACTGAAATATCTACACGTCCTTACCAAACTGATGCAAATAATTGCGGTATATATATTTTACATTATTAATGTATTGCTGAAGACAAAGATTTTGGTACATCACTAGAAGTTACATTACTTCAAAACGAAATTGCAGAAACCTTACTTCGTACGTCTTTAGTTATGAAAGATATATGTTTATTTTGTTTCAGTATTCGAAAAAAAGGTTTAGTAATGTGTAATTTATGTAGGCGTTGGGCACATCCACAATGCATTTAAAGAATCAGCGAACAACGAAGCATACAGGAATGGGCAAATCCTAACGTTACATACACTTGTACATTGTGCAAAAAAAACATTAGGTATTGGATGATCAAAAATGAGTAATTGTAAACTATATAACTATTGTAACTGTAATCTATTGTAACTATTGTAACTGTAATCTATTTTTATCAATTGAAAAATGCATAAATCTGTTAGACGATGCTTTCAGGTACACGACGATGCTTCGGGTATTTAAAGACACTATAATGTTTGAAAAATGTTACGTCTGCGAAAGACACAATATATTAAAAAAAATACCATACCTACAAAAAACACGATATGTCTAAAAAAATACCATGCCTACAAAAGACACGATATGTCTAAAAAAAATACCATGCCTACAAAAGACACTATATGTCTAAAAAAAATACCATGCCTACAAAAGACACCATATGTCTGTAAAAGGTACTGTATATTTGAAAAAATATCATGTCTATAAAACACACCATATTTATTAAAACAATATACATATATGCAAAATAAATGTATAAATAAAAAGACACTTCAAAAGATTCAGTACTTTTCAGTAAATGGCAATACATTTCAGTCAAGTACGTGGAAAAGAAAACATTTCTTCAAAATATGGTAAGTTGTATACTTTTGTATGGTAATATCGTATTTTTTCTTAATGTATTACATTTACAGGCTCTCCTTCTTCAAAATTATCGAAAGAATCTCGCCCTATAAAGGAAGTCCCGATAGAACTCCATATACACTTCGCGGGGTATGTTAACTTGCATTATTAATTTAATTTTGTTGGACATTCTATTAATGTTTTAGTTGGGTAAAGACACGACGTCGTATATTCACACACAAAATGAGCTTGAAGCACTTGAAAGAGAGCAAAATCAGATTGACATACAAGCTGGCAAGCTTGAAAATCAATTGAGAGCAGCCATGAAAAGCGATAACGAAGACGAAACGGAAAGACTGATGTTTCTATGGTTTACTCTTGTTAACAAAGAAATGCTCTCTTAAGAAATGCTCTCATTGTGCAATGAGGAGTTAATTATTTATCGTGTTTTTTCCCAGAATTATTGTGAAGGTAAATTGTTTATATTATATTGCATGTTTTGACCAAAATTGTCACAGATTGAAGCTTTAAATTTTTTCCTGAATAAAGAAAAGCATTTATTTAATAGTACATTAATAGTACACTAATATTACCTTAATAGTACACTCTTTTAACATTCATCTATTTTCAGTATTTGGAAAATTATATCTTAGAACTGATACCAACATTGCCACAACTTGAAGGCTTGGAAAAGTCCTTCCATTCGTTTTACGTGTGCACAGCCGTCAGGAAATTCTTATTCTTTTTAGACCCGCTTCGAACCGGAAAAGTTCATATTCTGGATATTTTAGCGTTTAGCTTTTTGGACGATCTTCTAGAATTGAGGGACGAGGATTTGCCGAAAGATTTGCAAGAAGCCAATTGGTTCTCTGCGCCTTCGGCCCTTAAAGTTTACGGGCAATATCTTAATCTGGACAGAGATCACAATGGAATGTTGAATAAAGAGGAACTCGCTGGGTAATAAGTCTCAAAACATTATGTCGTGTAGTGTTATATTAATACATGTTAAAGATATAATTGTTTTGTTAACAGATATGGCACTGATACTCTAACCGGTGTTTTTCTTGAACGAGTATTTCAAGAATGTCTCACCTATGAAGGCGAGATGGATTATAAGACGTATTTGGATTTCGTTTTAGCATTAGAGAATCGGCACGAACCTCAGTCTTCATTACCTCTTTCGAATTCTCGACATTAACAATCGTGGTTACTTGGATACTTTTTGTCTGAATTATTTTTTCAGGGTATGTATTACTGTAACATAAATTTTGTTACAGTTTCTGAATCAATTTCACGAAGTGAAAAACGCTAAAATATTTTGTAGGCGATACAAGAACAGATGACAATGCATGGTCAAGAGCCCGTTAATTTTGAAGATGTCAAAGATATTCGATATGGTGAAGCCAGCAAATCCGTGTAAAATTACGTAAGAAATTTATAAGCATATATACGGTGGAACGCGCGGCCGTTCGTCTTTCTTCGGAGCGCTTCGGGCTATACGATCTCAGCGAAATATTTTTCTTTATTCGTCTATAGTCGGTAGACAAGATGTTTCGTGGTAATTTTGATGTTCGATGAAGATTATTATAGTCAATATTCTATTGTTGCATATAGTCATTATAATAATGGTCATTCAATCGTTTTAATTGTAGATCCACCGCAATATCAAGGTTCGTACGCACAAAATCGATTCGATATTAAACCCGGTCATCGATGGGATGGAGTTGATACAACTAACGGATACGAGAAGAAGTAGTACGAAGCACAAAATGCAAAAGTAGCTTTACAAGAAGATGCTTATAAGTGGAATACAGCCAACACATAAGCCGACTCATATTCGTTTTTCTACTCTGATTTAGAAAAACGAACATTTAAAACGATGTAATATTAGCAAAAATATAGTCACTATTATTTAAACTACGCAATTTGCAGAAGAAAATTGTAAGGCTTTTATTTTCCTAATCGTAAAAATAGTTTTATAGCTGATTTGGTATAGAAATAAGCAACAAATATATGAATTATGAATATTTCTTTAATTAAAATTCTAAGCGTAGGAAATTTTACAAATAACAATGCAATATAACATTTGCAGATAATAATAATAATACATAGAATAAATCCAAATACTAATGCAAATAATAAATAATTACATTAATTACATTAATTAATTAATGTAATTATTTATTTCAAAATTATTAAGGACATTAGGCCTTTTAATTAATTATTGTAATTAATTAATTAATTAAAAGGCCTAATGTCCTTAATAATTTTTAACAATTGTCACATTCGGCTTCGGCCTCCCTCTAAACATTCTTCTACCACGATAACTACGATGATAGTTACCGTGGTAGTGACCGCCACCACTACTACCGCCACCTCGACCACCTCCACGTCCATCACCACCATCTTGTTGACCACGTCCATCACCACCATCTTGTTGACTGCGGTCATTACTATCTTGCCTTGGCGCGTCACGATAATGACGGCGGAGGTACCATTGGGCCCGGCTACGCCCACGTCCCTGTCCTTGTTGATTTACTGCTGAAATAAAAGAAAATATAAAAATACCTTATAAATAATTACCCAGTGACATACTTGGCTGATAATCAGTGAAGTTCAACTAAAAAAGGAAGAATGTTTGAGCATTATACAGGGTGTCCCGACCTTTTCTGCAAATCACTTTTATGTAGACAGAGCAGACTAAACTGAGTCCTCTAACTATTTTGCAATTTTCGCAATAGTTAATAAGATATTAATTACTAAAAATTGCAAAATATTAGTATTGAATAATTTTTTACTCAAATACTATCAATTTTACAGAAAAACTGCAATAGACAAAA
>NW_017300102.1:689335-690006 GCF_001594075.2 Trachymyrmex cornetzi | reverse complement strand
CTTCTTGCTGCTGCAGTTGTTGTAGCAACTGCTGCTGCTGCTGCTGTTGCTCCAAAATGGCATCATATCGCTTTCGATTCTCTTTCTGCTGTCGAAGCAGCTCCTTCACCATGCTCTCCAGTCTCTCCATAGGAGTATCCTCCTCCGAGAGCATACGCTTAGCAGCATCAGTAATTTCTTCTAGAAAACCAAAAAAAATGTAACCATAAAAATGTAGACAGAAAACCGACGTGATTTTCGTATCAAAATAACGACAAATGAAAGAGAATACTGCATAAATATGCGTATAAAAATTGTGTAATACTTACTCGACATCTTGGCCAAGCGTCAATCAATAACATGAGGTTGGCACAGAGTGAAGTTGCACATCGAGCGTGGATTGTCAATTATGGTGGGATCAGAAAGGTGAAGCGTTGCACAAGACGGGGTGGGGAGGGGGGAATTTTGACAACTAAAACGCAATAGGTAATGTATGGCAATACAAGATCACATTGGCCATGGAAAATTGATCACGTAGGATATTTATAACCGTATGTACGGTGGAACGCGCGGGCGTTCGTCTTTCTTCGGAGCGCATCCGGCTATACGATCTCAGCGAAATATTTTTTTTTATTCGTCTGTAGTCTCAGACATTGCACACGAGCTTTAACATTTTGGTTCCAATCCCTGGG
>NW_017300102.1:681645-689271 GCF_001594075.2 Trachymyrmex cornetzi | reverse complement strand
GGAGCCACGATCTGAATCAATTATTTTTTTTTATTCGTCTGTAGTCTCAGACATTGCACACGAGCTTTAACATTTTGGTTCCAATCGTGGGGCAAGCGTAAGAAATTTTCGAGCGGACCGCGATCTTCGTTTGAAATTGGACGTACATTGCAAATTTTTGGACACATGTATACAGGGTGTTTGGCGACTACCGCATTTTTTGTCATACGTGGATAGAACAGCCTATACTGAATCAAAAAGTCCTGTACCATTTTGAGGTGTCAACAATAGTTAATGAGATATTAACGTTTAAAAGATAGCCAAATACGCGCGTTCCCCCGATCTACTATTGCCGAAGGCACAGCCCATCGAGCGCACGGCGCGCGGGCTGCGAGGAGTGGGGATGGCTTAGTAGGCGCGCCGCGCCGTTCGAGCTTAGAGGCTCGCGGCGGTGAGCGGGGTGCCGTGCGCTCGGTGGGCTGTGCCTTCGGCAATAGTAGGTCGGGCGGACGCGCGTATTTGGCTGCAAACGCATTAAAACAAACTTTGTTTTATTTCCATTGTTTTTCCAAAAAAACAATTTCCCAGAGTAATTTATAATTTTAAATTCAAGGCGGTCCAACCCTTTAATTGTTAAATTTAATTTCATTATAACATACTTCTAAAATTAAAAGAAGTACATATATAAATTGTTAGCATTTCCCAATAAATATTGCAATAAAATTAAATTTATCAATTAAAAAATAATACCATTTTGAGAGTCTAAAAATCATAAGCAACTTTGGGAATATTTTGTACGAAACAATGAAAGTAATGAAAAGTTTGTTTTGCTTGTTGCATCGACAACCCGAGATTCTTGAGAATAAGAGAACACGAGAGCGTTCATCGTGTGGATTCTATACCGCACTAGTAAACGTCAAACTCAATTAATCGATGCGTAAATAAAATGTGCGGACAGTACGCTGATAGTCCCACGCGAAAATCCTGTTTTTCTCTTTTTTCCTCCTTAATATACTTTTGTGATGTAAGTAGTTCAATTAATTATATGTATAAGGTCAAATAATGTATTTTCGTGTAACAATTGCGATTATTCGTGTATCTTAAAATCAACATTTTTAGGAAAAATAATGGTTCTACATGTATGGTATGTATTCGACTTAAATCGATGAAAGATTTATATATAAAAAGAACATGTTTAATGATGTTGCGTTTATGACAAATACGCTTCGTGTCGATCAATATTTTGTATAAAATATTTCTTTCTATATATCAATTTCTTGCGGATCGAATTTATGATCGCGCTACATAATAGCACGAACGGAAAATCATAAACAATTAATCTCTCGTCAACTACCGCGTTTTGACACGATTTATAATATTCTGGATTAATGGGAGGGATATATGATTATTACAATTTATTAACACTTATATGTTATGTAGAACGTCCTCATGCCTCTTGATACACGCCTGACATGGCTAACGCCAAGAGGCCGAGAAAGCATATTTCGGTCGTGCTCGGCCGGCTCGACGCTTGCTTGAGGGAAACAGCAAGGTTCTCTCTCGCTCTCAGCGCGTCGAAAAGGCAAGCAATAAGAACGTAGTGCAAAAAGGACAGAGCGATTATAGTCGGCACGCTTCTAATTAACCAAGTCACACGGACACGGGCTCATGCTTGTGTTGCTATCGGTTGCGCCAGGCCGCTGATCGCGTGCTGCAAGCGGCCCGGAATTCGCATCACTGCTCCCAGCGGCCCGCGCGCCGTGCGATCAGAGGGGACGGTAGGTTGTATATTCGGCAGCAGTAGGCCGGCCGGACGCGCTTATTCGGCTATCTTTAAACGTTAATATCTCGTTAACTATTGCGCAACCTACAAAATGGTATAAGATTTTTCGATTCAATTCGGTCCGTTCTACCTGCTCGTAATCGAATAGCCGATAATTTTCAAACACCCTGTATATCCACTTGCTTCTTTGTCCCTTTGTTTACCCCCTATTGGGTCGCAGCATCGACGCAGTGATGATATACGGGCCGCTTTTCGTGCGCATGCGCGGCATATGCGCTCTCAGTGAAGTATCTAATACGAGTAGGAAGGAGTGCTGTAATCACCCGTCAAATATAATATTGTACACTATATTTTAGGTGTACAACTTTGCTTCCGCCGTTTTTTTTCCGAAATTCGAGGCTTTATTGTAAAACCTGGTTATACATTTATTATTCAAAGTATTGTCCATCGTTGACCACTACTTTCTCCCATCTTTCGGGCAGTGTACGAATCTCGCGTCGAAAAAACTTGTCATCTTTTGAGGCGATCCACGAATTGATCCAATTTTTTACTTCTTCATAAGACCGGAAGTGCTGGTCAGCCAGGCCATGTGCCATTGATCGAAACAAGTGATAGTCAGAGGGAGCAACGTCTGGAGAATACGGCGGGTGGGGTAGGATTTCCCATTTCAACGTTTCCAAGTATGTCTTGACCAATTTCGCAACATGGGGTCGAGCATTGTCATGCTGCAAAATCACTTTATCTGTGTCTCTCGTTGTATTGCGGCCGTTTGTCTTTCAATGCTCTGCTCAAACGCGTCAATTGCGTTCGATACCGATCGCCTGTGATTGTTTCAGTCGGTTTTAACAGCTCATAATACACTATGCCGAACAGGTCCCACCAAATACAGAGCATGACCTTGGAGCCGTGAATATTCGGTTTGGCCGTCGACGTGGAAGCATGGCCGGGAACTCCCCATGATTTTCTGCGCTTGGGATTATCGTAATGAACCCATTTTTCGTCCCCAGTCACAATGCGAAGCAGAAATCCCTTTCGTCTTTGCCTTTCAAGCAGCTGTTCACAAGCAAACTGTTGAAGTCGGTAACTACGACTATACCATCGATACTCGTTCTCTTGCCGCGACATCTATCGTCGCGTAATGTTAGCATGTTTTATCGTGCGTGCGCTCATCTATGTAATGTCTACTATGTGTTCTTCTTCGTCCTGGCGTATAACGCTGTACATACGCGCGCACTGAGTAACTACAATAAATCCTATCTAATCGTAGCCGTGTGCTTTCCTCTTTCAATTCCTGCCTACTCTATAGTTGTAACGACAGGTTATGGGTCCAGAGTTCGCGGTGAAAGTGCGAAAGTAAAAGAGACATACATACGAAGTCGCGACTGAATCCGATCGAGAGTATCGTTGACAAAAAGTGAAGATCAAGATGGCTTCTCATCACACTGTGCGAATCGAGCCATTAAACCGAGACAATTTTGACACGTGGAAGATCCAAATGGAAGCGCTGTTGATCAAAAACGACATGTGGGCATACGTGACAGGGGAGAAAAGGAAACCTCTAATAGTTTCTGGTGATGCAAGCAGTGCAACGGCCGCCGAAACGTGGGAAAGAGAGGATCGGAAAGCAAAATCCGACATCATCCTGGGAATAAGCCCGACCGAATTGAAGCGGATCAAGGGCTGTGAGACGTCGAACGAGGTATGGCGCAAGCTGCAGACGATATACCAATCGACCGGACCCGCGCGAAAGGCCACGCTGCTCAAGCAGCTGACTCTGCACAGGATGGACGACGGAAAAGATGTTCGCGAGCACCTGAATCTATTCTTCGATACAGTGGATAAACTCGGAGAAATGGAAGTAGAAATTAACAATGATTTGTTAACGATCATGTTGTTGTATAGTTTGCCTCCGTGTTTTGAAAATTTCAGGTGTGCTATAGAGTCTCGCGATAACCTACCCACTCCGGAAGCGTTACGTATAAAGATAGTGGAAGAGTACGACGCGCGAAAAATCGACGCGCGCACGTCTACGTCGAACGCAATGGTGGCCAAGGGGCCACGCATCAAACGACGAACAAACCCGAAGCAGACGAGTGAGCGCAATTCAAAGGACTGCCAGCACAGCAAGCGCAGCTCAAGGAACGACAAGATTTTCAAATACAAGTGCCATCGATGTCACGAAGTAGGACATAAAGCTGCGGATTGCAAGGCATCGCTCGAGGAAACTGCTGCTCGGAAGACGGACGACGTGAGCTTATTCGCAACATCGACGGACGCGTCCATGCAGACGGCGTTTGAAGTAAAGGACAATAACACACTCGAAACGTCTAGATAGTGGATGTTCCACGCATTTATGTAAGGACACGCGCAATTTTGTAAAGACATCGAGTGTGATTGGCGGAAAGGTTAGTCTCGCGAATAGTATGTCGACCGATATAAAGGCAAAAGGTGAAATTTCGTTCGCGACAGAAGTCAACGGAAGATCTAAAAAGGTCAGCGTACGGGACGCGTTTCTCGTTCCAGAATTAAGAACGAATCTTCTTTCGGTTAGTAAAATCGTGGATAAAGGTTACACCGTGATTTTCGATAAAAATTCCGGTAAAGTGATCGATAATGTAGGGAACGTTATACTCATTGCCGATCGTGTAAAAGACCTCTATTACTTGCGCGAAGCGAAATCCGAGTGTAATATCGCGATCAAAAGGGACGAAGCATGCAATTCGTTCGAGTTGTGGCACCGACGAATGGGCCATTTGAATGTACGGGATCTCGCGCGCGGCGTTCGCGATGGAAGCCTAAGAGGCATTAACGTAAAGGTCCCCGAGAACGAACTCAATTGCGAGATATGTATTCGCGGCAAAATGACGCGTACCCCTTTTCCGTCAACGTCTGCGAGAAATTCGAAGCCTTTAGAAATAATGCACACCGATGTATGCGGACCGATGCGCCTCGAATCAAATGGCAAAGCAAAATACATTGTTACCTTCATCGACGACTATTCGAGATGGTGCGAAATTCGGTTACTGAAACGAAAAGACGAGATTTTAGACGCATTCAAAGAATATAAAGCGTTCGTTGAGAAATTAACCGGAAAAAGAATAAAATACCTTCAGTCGGATAACGGGAAGGAATATCGAAGCAATGAATTTGATCGTTTTCTTAAAGAGCACGGTATAGGTAGGCGATTAACTGTAACACACACCCCGGAGCAAAACGGCGTCGCGGAAAGGCGGAACCGCACACTTATAGAAATGGCAAGATGTTTGTTAATCCAGTCTGGATTACCGCCATCATTCTGGGGAGAAGCTGTAAATACCGCTAATTACATTAGAAACCGATGCCCATCGCGTAGTCTAGGCGGAAAGACTTCCTTCGAGAAATGGAAAAATGAGGTGCCAGACGTACGTCACTTACGGGAATTCGGGTGCAATGTCTATACTCTGAATAGAAGCCCGAATAAGAGTAAATTCGAAAATCGATCAAAGAAGGGAATTCTCGTCGGATATTCCGAAGAATCCAAGGTGTATCGTATATGGATCCCGGAGGAACGGCGTGTAGATATTTCTCGTGATGTGAAATTCCTCGAAAATAACAGAACTCAGATTGGTAAGGACTTTGAGGAATTCTACTCGCAGAATGAGAAACTCCCGGAACATTTCAGCGATCGCGAGATCGAACTTCCCTTCGCCAATGGAGAAGCAGAAATAATGCCAGACGACCGGGAAAGTTCATCGGAATAGGAGGGATCGGACGATGATGATGCAACGTCGTCTCGAAGAGGCAGAAGAAGACCGCGTTTGATAAGGACCGGATCCAGGGGAAGACCTAAGAAGCAGTACCACCAGGCAACGTTTGCCGATGTGGATGTGGAACTCGTTAATCTGGCCGAAGTTCCAATCAAGGAGGCACTGCAGGGCGCCGAAGCGGATGAGTGGCTCGACGCAATGGAATTAGAAATGAAATCAATCATTGCAAATCAAACATGGACTGTTGTCAATCGCCCCGAAAATCGCGAGGTCATCGATTCGTCAGGAAGTCGATTCGTGCTGCGAAATAAGTACAATAGTGACGGATCCTTGGAGCGAAGAAAAGCGCGATTGGTTGCAAAAGGCTACTCACAGCGTCCGGGCGTGGACTTCGGAGACACGTTCGCACCAGTGGCTCGTATGAGCTCTATTCGAATGGTAGCGGCCCTCGCCGCTCAACAACAACTGTCGATAAATCAATTCGACGTTACCACCGCGTATCTGAACGGTGAGTTAGAGGAACAGATTTTCATGGAATGCCCCCTAAAGTTTGAAGAGATTCTGGAAAGAGTCATCGACCGAGAGAAGAAGGGAAGCAAGATTCGTAAAGCGTCCGCTGACATGCTGAAAGAAATTCGCCACGGAGACAAGGTGCTTCTATTGAAGAAAGCTCTCTACGGCTTGCGTCAAGCTGGACGACGCTAGCATGCGAAGCTCAGTGACATCCTCGAGAATTACGGGTTCACTCGATCTAACAGCGACCCTTGCGTATTCTATCTCGGACGAGGGGAAGGTATCCTCATAGCCGTTATTTACGTGGACGACATGATCGTGGCATCGAAGAACGATCAGGACGTCTCCAAATTATTCGATTTCTTATCGACAAAGTTCAAGGTCAGGAACTTGGGATCAATCCAGTTTGTCTCGGGATCGAATTTTCTCAGAACAAGGAGACGATATCGCTCAGCCAAAGGGGATATCTGGACGACGTATTGCGGTTTTGGGATGTCAGAATCTAAACCCGTTGGAAATCCATTAGATCCCGGTGCAAGGTTGAAGAGAAGCGAAGAATCCGTCCCCGAGAGTGGGACCTTTCCATATCGTGAGCTGGTCGGAGCCATGATGTATTTGGCAGTATGCACCAGACCCGACATTGCCCACGCTGTTAGCTATTTGAGCCAATACAACGACTGTCACGATTCGAGTCATTGGTCAGCAGCCAAGCGTGTGTTAAGATACTTGAAGGGCACTAGAAATGTCGGGTTATCATTCAAGAAGTTGAAGAAACCACTCATTGGTTATGTGGATGCCGATTGGGCCAATTGTTTAGACGACAGGAAGTCCTATACTGGTTTCGCCTTCATATTGGCCGGAAATCCGGTGACGTGGGAATCACGGAAGCAGCCGACTACCGCCCTCTCATCTACGGAAGCCGAGTATATGGCGTTAAGTGAAGCCACCAAAGAAGCGTTGTATCTTCAGAGTTTTCTCATGGAACTTGGGATGACAACTGTTCAGAAGGTAAAGCTGTTCAGCGACAATGGTGGAGCTATTAAGTTGGCTGATAATCCTATTCATCACAATCGATCTAAGCACATCAACGTAAGACACCATTTTGTGCGAGGAGCACTTCAGAGTGGTCGCATCGAGATTATTCACAAGCCTACGGAGGGCATGGCCGCCGACGTTTTGACGAAGGGATTATCTAGATCCAAGCATCGAAAGTGTACCGAATTATTAGGTTTGAGGTTTGACGATGTTGAAGTCAATTATAACCCGAGTCTCGAGGGGAAGTGTTGAAGTCGGTAACTACGACTATACCATCGATACTCGTTCTCTTGCCGCGATATCTATCGTCGCGTAATGTTAGCATGTTTTATCGTGCGTGCGCTCATCTATGTAATGTCTACTATGTGTTCTTCTTCGTCCTGGCGTATAACGCTGTACATACGCGCGCACTGAGTAACTACAATAAACCCTATCTAATCGTAGCCGTGTGCTTTCCTCTTTCAATTCCTGCCTACTCTATAGTTGTAACGACACAAACAAACGCCGTTCAACATCTCTCAGCTTCAACTCGTACGGCACCCAATTTCCTTGCTTCTGAATCATTCCCAT
>NW_017300102.1:675993-681560 GCF_001594075.2 Trachymyrmex cornetzi | reverse complement strand
TAATGCCTCCAATTCTGCATCTTCGAAAACCTTCTCTCTTCCACCGCTATGCCGGTCTTCGATGTCAAAATCACCGTTCTTGAAGCGTTGGAACCACTCACGACACGTTGTTTCACTAATAACGGCCTCACCATATGTATTTGAGAGTATTCGATGAGCCTCAGCCGCAGATTTCTTTATATTGAAGCAGAAAATTAAAACCTCCCGCAAATGACGAGAATTTGGCTCGTAAACTGACATTTTCAATCGAGAATAACTTTATGATGCAGACACAAATCGACTAATGTTTCTATGGGGTTATGTTGACAGATGCCCAAGCTAATTGTATGACGTCTATGATCTATTTATTTCGACCACCACTTACCGCTAAAGCCATCTATAAGAAAACGGCGGAAGCAAAGTTGTAGGGTAGACCGGGGAGTAAAGGTCCCCGGGGAAAAAGGTCCACTCCTTGTATCTCGGTAATAAGGCTTTCACTAGAAAATTCCGCCACACAGTTCGTCAATTAAAAGTAAGAATCTTATGTCACACAGTTCATTACTGCCTAATAACCGTCAGGAAACTTACACGGATGTGCCCATGTGTTTGAGAACCAAAAGTAAGATATTAGCGCCGCAGTTATTTTGGTCTGAAGGGATCATTTTTGCACCTAGATATATTAAATAAGTGTATTTATTAATTTTATTCTATTTTTTTAACAGTGTGATTATTAGAATTGTTATTTCTATTATAGTTTTTTAATAACAATGCCGCAAAGTTTACGTGACTTGTTAGGGTAAAAAGTGCCATGGTTGTTGGGGTAAAAGTGCCATGGTTACTCTGTATTAATGTTGATTCTATAACAAGTCGATAATCTTATCAGTGAAGTTGATCAATAGCCAACAGTACAAAACGTTACCGATTACTTTCGATTATCGACTCATTGTAGAATTAGCATTAGTGGTGTTCGTTACGCAGAGAGACAGGTAAATTATTCAAAATGCGACTTTCATCTCCGATTTCGATGAAATTAGGCTTATTCGACGCGTCTATATTACTGTAATAATAATGACGAATGATTTTATTGCTTAATTATCTTTTTATAACAAATATTTTTTCAAATTCGTTATAATCTTCCATTATTGGAAGACTAATTTAATTTTTTATGAAGGTCAAAATGACTTAAAAAAATCAAGTGTTAGAGGAAAGACTATTCTTATTTGTTTTCGAGCACGATATAATGCTAGTTTTGTTTTTTCTTTTCAAAGTTTGTCTTAGGTTAAGAAAACATTAATAATTTAATTTTCTGTTAAAACTGAAATATTTCTATTATAATTTTGTTACAAAAACCCTCTTAATAATAAAAACCCATTTTATAATAAAAAAACTCTCTAGTATATACCTATTTTTATCTCTGAAAATAGTTCAAACGTAATATACTAGTATTGGTACTTTTTACCCCATTATGTGGAACTTCTTGTCTCACATATGGGGTAAGAAGTGCCGAATAACTTTCTCTGTAAAATTTACGATATCTTTGTAATGAAGGGTATATATACATACTTTCTTGCATGTATTTTATTGTCAAAGGACTCTAGTTTCGAAAAATATCAACACCATCTGTGTGAGTTAAATATTCTTTATTTTATAGCAAAAAATGTCAAAAGTGGCCCTTTACTCCCCGGTCTACCCTACACCTAATATAAATACATATATAATTAATTAATAAAAATATATTAATATAATAATATAATAATATAAACGGTAATATCATTGCTGTAAATTTAAATATATCTTTGGTTATTACAAATAAAGTAATATAAATTTTAATATGAATATTTAGATAAACTATTATAAAAAATAAAACAGCAATTAATAATCCTGGAATTATATAAATATAATAATTTAATTAATAACATACGTAAAAAAAATTAACTACATGATTTAACATAAAATTTCATGCAATTGGCAAAAAAAGTGTAAAGAAATTAAATAGTGAAAAAGTTAAGCATCATCAGATTTGCTTTGATCTTTATATAAATTTTGCGCATTATGCAGCTCTAAATGTCTCGAGTCTATTTCAAAGTTTGTGCAATTTATATTTTTATCTTGAAAGTTGGACCGAACTACACAAATTGCGGAAACAGTGTCATTAGATAGTCTATTCCGTTTTTTATTTTTTACGTCTGTTACAATAGAAAATATTCTTTCGGCCTCTACATTCGAGTGAGGTAAAGAGAAAACTACTTCAACTAAAGATTCTAAATTTGGAAACATCTTTACCCCATTGAAATTTTTAAACTCTGTTATTTGTTTCCATATTATGTCTATCTAAAGAAGCTAATTCCTTTTTTTGTTCTTCATTAAAGACTGATGGCAAAATTCTCCATTCAAAAGCTAATTTTATTATATCATTATGATTTATCCGCGTAGCAATGCAAGTTATAAATCTTTAATTTTTAATCTACCTTCCTCATATAAACCAATTTTCGGATCTATTGTACATAAGAAAGTTAATGTTTGAAAAAAAGGATCTTTATAAGGCAAACGTTTTAACATTTCTTCAAGTGCTGTAATATAAAAATTTAAATAATTTAATTGAATTTGCTGCGCGTATTCAAAAGATAAAATTTTTAGAAAGTTTTTACATTCTGGTCCCACATATATATTTTCTAAATTGGTAAATATGTTGATTAGGGGGGCCCCCCCCCCAATGACCTTGACCTTGACATATGTTGTCAAGGTCATGACCCCGAGTGACCCTGAGGAAGTTTTAATTGCAGGACGTTACTCATTAAGAAGTTATAAACAAAAGAAGTTTACGAAATAACTTCTTTTTACTATAGGGGCTTACGACTCTCACCTCCGACTCTAACCCCTCCTACTTCAGGGGCACACGATTTTCACCTTCGACTCTCACCCCCGTCCCCCCTGCTTCAAGGGCGTTCGACTCTCACCTTCGACTCTCACCCCCGTCCCCCCTGCTTCAAGGGCGTTCGACTCTCACCTTCGACTCTCACCCCCGTCCCCCCTGCTTCAAGGGCGTTCGACTCTCACCTTCGACTCTCACCCCCGTCCCCCCTGCTTCAAGGGCGTTCGACTCTCACCTTCGACTCTCACCCCCGTCCCCCCTGCTTCAAGGGCGTTCGACTCTCACCTTCGACTCTCACCCCCGTCCCCCCTGCTTCAAGGGCGCACAGCTCTTACCTTCGCGTGAAAAGTCGTTGCCTTCCTAAATAGAGAAGGAGACGGGATAAATCTCGTTTTGCGAGATTAGTACATTGATCTTGGATTACAATGTATTGATATACGTTTGTTTTGATTTCTTCAGTCATTGTGAATAGTATCAATCGATATGTTTCAGTTAATCTCAGTCAGTCAGATTATTTCGACACATGTAAGACGCTTTAAAAACGTTGAAAATGTATTTACATGAATTCATTTATATAATTTACAATTTCGATCATCTGTGATCGAGGGGGGCTGGAAGTCGAAGGTGAGAGTCGGACGCCCCTGAAGCAGGGAGGACGGAGGTGAGAGTCGAAGGTGAGAGTCGGGCACCCCTGAAGCAGGGGGAGGGGGGGGGGTGAGAATCGAAGGGGAGAGTCGTGTGCCCCTGAAGTAGGAGGGGTTAAAGTCGGAGGTGAGAGTCGTAAGCCCCTATAGTAAAAAGAAGTTATTTCGTAAACTTCTTTTGTTTATAACTTCTTAATAAGTAACGTCCTGCAATTAAAACTTCCTCAGGGTCGCTCGGGGTCATGACCTTGACAACATATGTCAAGGTCAAGGTCATTGGGGGGGTCTCCCCTAATCTACATATTTACCTATAAGTAGCAACTGCTCTAATTAAATATTCGCATGAAGAAGGTAATTTACCGCAAGCCTTACTGGCTATAAGTGCGGATGAATGGCAAATGCAGTTTAACGTTATTAAATCCGGTACTTCTAATTTTAAATGACTAATAAAAGAATTATTGCATCCAGTCATTACTGATGCATTATCGCATGCCATTCCAATATTTTTAATTGGGATGTGTTTTTCTTCTAAGAAATTTTTAAATGTTTCAAATATTTTATGCACGGAACAATCTTTAGCACCTAAAGGTAATAATTCTAACAACTGAGTTTTAATTCATTTACTTGAAGATGAAATGTACCGGACAAGAATGCACGTTACTTTATTATCCGTTATATCGGTATACTTTTATCAACTAATATTGAATATTTACAAATTTTTAAATTCTCAATAATTTTTTCAACTTTCCGTTTAGCAAGAACATTTTTAATAATATGAGAGCACTTTTTTCGAGCCAGTGAAAGATTCTGCACAATTTCAGGATTAATGCAAATATCTTTTATTAACGGTATTAAATGATCCGCGATACTAAATGCTACATTATGCTCTGCAAAAAAAGCTGCTAGTTTTATTTCTGCGCGTTTAACTTTTTCTTTGTGTGTTAAAGAATTTTTAATATTTATCGGTGGCATTACAATTAACGTTAGAATTTATATTTCCAATATGCTTGACCGTTTGCGAATACCTTACTAATTCTGTTTTGCAACATCTGATGATTGTGTTGCATGCTGTACAAAGCGCTTTATCTTTTACAGAATGGGGAGCAAACCATCTTTTAAAAATATCTTCATCTAGCCATGAAATTTGAAAATCTTTACTTCTACGTTTTTTAATAGCTCCTTTTGCAGAATCCATTATATAAATATTAATAATAACCTATAAGACATATTATTCTTAAAATGTTATATGAATATTATTACAATAAAATTACAATAAAAAGGATAAATAATATTCATACAATATTCTAAAAATATTGTGTGTTTATAGGGAAATAAATAAATTTATACTTACCTAAAACATTTCTAACTTCCTGTGTCCTGCCTCCGTTGAGCCCGCCAAAGTAGACTTTTGCGCCCATAACACAGACGCCCACGGCCACGGCCCAAGAAGACGAGACTGAGCCAGCTACAGTGATGCGAATTCCGGGCCGCTTGCAGCATGGTTACTAGCATGAAGAGGGCATAAGAAGGTACATACACTACATAAGTTCATATTAGTATACACTTGCGCATGCGTTATGTGTGTCCGTTTTATGCTCTCTTTATGCTAGTAACCGTGCTGCAAGCGGCCCTGAATTCGCATCACTGGCCAGCTAAAGCGACTAGGCGAGCGCGAGACACCATTGGTTCACGTGACTCTACTGATGCGCGTACGCAAGAAAAACGGCCCGTATACCATCACCGCATCGACGATGTGTCAAAAATCACTTCCTAGAAAAAATCGTTGTCGGCGCTTAACGTGTCACCGATCTCGCGGTTCTTCCCAGATAAATACCGTTATCGACGCTTCTGACCTTGAAAGAAAGAACTGTGAGAACGCAGTATGATTTCATCATCTACCCCTCATGGCACTTCATTTAACAACCATAATATCGATGATGTGTCATCGATCTCCTAGACAAAATATCTTGTCCGCGTTATAGTACCGCGACGCATTTTGGGGCGGGCGGGGCGGCGGCGGCGGCGACGGCGGCAGCGGGGGGAGGGCGGGGGATTTAAAGCAGATTGGCTTT
>NW_017300102.1:651019-675907 GCF_001594075.2 Trachymyrmex cornetzi | reverse complement strand
ACCCATTTCTCCTTTTGCACAGAGCTACATCTTCATGCCAGACAACAAATAAAAAACACCCCGATCGAATACATGCGTCGGAAGACACCCTTAATGGCGAAAAACTATTCTGGCAGAACTTGAAAAAATTCTCTCAGAGCCAAAAATGATTTGGCCCATTTCTCCTTTTGCACAGAGCTACACCTGTATGCCAGAAAACAAATAAAACATACCCCGATCGAATACATGCGTCGGAAGACACCCTTAATGGCGAAAAACCACCCCGGAAAAAATTTAAAAAATTCTCTCAAAGCCAAAAATGATTTGGCCCATTTCTCCTTTTGCACAGAACTACACCTGTATGCCAGACAACAAATAAAAAATACCCTAATCGAATACATGCGTCGGAAGACACCATTAATGGTGAAAAACCACCCTGGAAAAACTTAATAAAATTTTCTCAGGGCCAAAAAAGATTTGACTCATTTCTCCTTTTGCACAGACCTACACCTACATGCCAGACAACAAACAAAAAATATTTTTATTTTTTCCAGGGGGGTTTTTCGCCATTAAGGGTGTCTTCCGACGCATGTATTCGATCGGAGTGTTTTTTATTTGTTGTCTGGCATGAAGATGTAGCTCTGTGCAAAAGAAAAAATGGGCCAAACCATTTTGAAAAAATCGCTTCAAGAATGTTCCAAACTTCAATTAGCTATATTTTAATGTCGAGTAGTATAATTCATACAATTTATTTCGCTTTCTTATGGAAGATATTTTATTATTTCTGATTAATATTATTTATCTCAATGCACTGACTTTAGCCTAAACTTTTATAATCTATCCATACAAAGTAATTGATCATTGGATTTTATACAAGTTAAAGTAGATAGTAATATGACGTAAGATTCAGTATAATTTTGTTATAAAGTAGAAGAATTTTATTTAGTAATTGTTTTAAAATTGTGATTAGTTTCGGGTCACTTAAAATACTTGACTTTAAAATAATATATTATCTATAAAATAATTCTACTAATTTATAAAAATAATATAAAAACATATTTTTATTAATATTTATAAGGGAAATCTATTATCCCCTTCGAATCTTACGTTCCTCTGAATTTCTCATCTCGGCATGCTCTTGAGATGAAATTCAGCAACGAATCGCTCGAATCGACAAGAATACGCAGTAGTATGGGCCTTGGGTATCGAATAATTGATTGAATAATTTTTATTTATTTATTTTTAAATTAAAATTTTGTTTTCATATTTTAAAGTTAATATTAAGAAACTAAATTTTGTAATATTTGTGATGAAGTCTCTTCGAATCAGAACGCTTATTAACATAAAGATTTTTCAAATTTATTTTTTAGATTTATTTTTAACTATTGAAATTTTAATAATTAGATACATATTTCTAATTGCGAATAAATGCGAGTAAAGAAGAAACGCAAAGTTTAATATCAATAAAATGATTACATTATATTTTTGACAACAGTTTATTTTCATATTTAACTGATTGGATTAATATGATAGCTCTTTCGCGACGCGTTCGTGTTTCGCGCATCGTACAGAAGCGTAAAAGCTTACGCTTATTGCCAATAGTGATTAGCCGGCAGCAAAAAAGAGTATTTCTCTTTGTTGTCGATTTCTGGCAGCTAGAATTTCTGTAAGCTAGAATATTGGCCAGGAGCAACAAAAGGTGGGTTCTGTCTGGCCAGAAGAAAGAAGAGGATTTATACGAAGTAGGTCGTTGGTAATATCAATCTAAGTTTTTGAGAGATATAAAGATAAATTGAATATTCAGGAGGGTAACTTGCTCTCAAATTGCAAGTTTCTATATTTTTTGAATTATTGTTTATTTAAAACACAGAAATAACTAACAAACAACAGAGCTAATGGGAGTTAACGCGGATAATTAAGCGCAAGTTTTGCAGATTTTTTAATCATCTGCGCTGACTCTCATTAGCCTCGTTATTTGTTAACTTTTTGTATTTTAAAAATTAAAAGTTTGTTTTAATTATTATTATTTATTACTTACTTTTTAATTTTAATATGACCGCGATTAAGTTACTTCGCTGAATTATCAGTAAACGATAGGACATGGTTAGACATTAGCTGCGTTTAACAGAAAAAGCAACTTTGCAACTGTTGTAAAATTTTTCAATATGATTGATTAATACACTTAAATCGATAAGGAACCAAAAATAAGAATCAATTATATTGAAGAATTTTATATTATTTGCAAAACTGTGTTTTCTCTGCTGAATGTAGCCATTAACGTATTATATTTGCGGTGTTATTACATTTATGAAATAAGGAATACACGGATGTAGATAGGTGTAGGAATACACGGGTGTAGATAGGATACTCGAATAGGTACTAATAAACAAAAATACGGATAGGTAGGATAAGTATAAATAGGTAGAAATTGTATAGGTGTATAAGGACAATAAGTATGGATAGGTAGGGATAAACACAATCATTTTTAATTAAAAAATTAAAAAATTAAATTATTATAAATAAAATGACATTTAAATAAATTTCGCGATCGGGTAATTAAATTTTATTTGATAATTGGAAATGAGAGATTAAAAATTGAACAAAATGTTAAATTAATTTTAAATTTTATTTAATTATCAGCATCTCGTTCTAATTATCAAATTCGAAAATAAATCAAATTAATTTCAAATGTCATTTTAGCTCTTCTGAAATTATACTTTTTAAAATTCTATACATGTACAAATTATGTAATGCCTTTTAATATTGTAGTTAATTTTATTGTAAATATATATATGTATAATAATATTAGATATGTAATATAAAATTTATGTAAACTATGTCCAAATAAATGCCATCATATTTACTTTTGTAATTTGCGCAATAATTATTAATAAATTATATATTTATTGGAATGTATATATCCATATTGAATATCTATTCAATATGGACAGCATTTATCTTATCGCAATAAACCAAGTTATTGCATCATTTATGTAAATTATACGAAATCGACAAAATATATAATGACAGAAATTGTTTATTGATTTAACGAGTTTAATAAATATTTAATTTTAAAACTTTTTTTAATTTGGATTTTATTTTGATTATAAGTCAATAATTTTGAGTGACTTCTAATTAAAAATTTAATGTTTATAATAATCGTTAATTTTTCTTCGTTTTTAGTAGATAAAAATTTATGAATTAAGTCAGTAAAGACTGGAGCTTTGACTGAGGCAATGGTTAAATATTAACTTCTTGCTCGCGAAATTATTGACATTATATTTTTAATATTACAAATTTTTAACGATTCTTTATATGCAAGGGTCTCATCGCTGTCTCATAAATGCCAGTGAATATGTGATTTGTACCGATAAGAAGTCGAAACTATTTTTATCATAGAGAGTTGTTCTTCGTCGCTTTTCGTGAATTCCATTTGCAATGTCTAGGTGCCCCGTTGTGGAGATTCTTATTACAGGATCAGAATTAGTCCGGGATTTTCTGAACAATTTTTGAAAGTAATAATTTTTACAATCAGTCAATAACAATTATTATACATTTAAAAGTCACATTGTGAAATTCAATGGCATACTTTGAGGCATAATTTTTGTTGCTTTCTTAATTTTAGTAAATGTTCTCTCATTAATAATAATGCTAGTAATAGTCTTAACTTGTCTTAATGACAATAAGACTTTAATATTATATAATAATTGATAAATATGGATGAATGACTATTTGTTTAAATCCATATTATTAAGTAAATAAATTCAAGTTTTTGTATAAATAATTGGTTTATTTTTTTGATGATTATTTTAATAAAAATATGGTTACAAATGTATATATTTAATCCTCTAACTGTTGATTGTTTTAAAAATCATTTTAGGTATTGGACATTCCACCATTCTAGGAGATTATTAATTTAGTAATAGCAATTATATGTATACACATACATATATATATTTGTATATACATATACATTTTTCTATAATAAAATACATGCGCACGCGCGCGCGCATAAAATTATGGGATTATTATATTCAACAAATTTTAATTTTTGTCGTCTTAGATAATTTTACCATGCAAAACGCTTTATATTCTTTTGATAATGTTGTCATGAATACATGAATTTAATTTAAAATCAGAAATTAAAAAAGGAGTATATAGCCAATACGCCAATTGTTTGTTGTGATGTATTATAATATATTTAAAATCTTTACAAACTGAAAATCATAAACATTTCGGCCGATATTCGGCCTTCATCAGTATGTTTTACTATATACAATAATCGAGTCGGAAATTAAGTAAAAAATTCGAATTAAATTAAGAGAATAAATCTCAGTCATTATGATATACAATGATCATTAAATGTAACAAGTTGAGTGTATGAATTCGTTTGAAGTTCTTGTAACATATTTGATATTAGTGTGACTATTAATGTTGGTCCATTATCAAATGCCAATCCACAAGTTGTAAGGAATTAAGTTCTTTACAATAAAAATTTTCTGTAACAAGTAACGTACTAAAGATTCTTTCATCCTTAATAATTTTAAATTAAAATTTATAAGGACTGAAATAGTGTGTTGGTGAATAATTGTAACTCCTATCACATACGAGTAAAGAACTTGATAATTCCTTACAACTTGTTAATTGGTATTTGATAGTGGACCGAAATTAATTCATTTAAATGAATATATATAATAGTTCAACATCTTAACATTCAGACCGTAGTGGCGTTTCGTATTTAAAGTAATGTTTCTATCATAAACGATCTTATTTCCAATCTTACTTTGGAATATATTTACATACTAGTAATTTCTATTCATTTTATGTTAAATTAACACAAAAATTTGAATGAACCGTTTGGAACATGTAAAATGTGTCAAATTTAACACAAATTTTTTTACTGTGTATAAAAACAAGCCACAAATATATATGAGTTTTTACTTTTTTAATTAGCTAAACAAATCATGTTTTTATCAGTGTTAAAAATGTAATAATTAGTTTCCGAGAAATAAGAGAGTGTCTCTTTAGAAGTGTCTCTTTATGTAAGTAATAAGTATTCATGATTTTCCTCTACTGTTTAAAAGATGATTGAAAAAAATTCAATGCGTGGAATAATCATTTTTTTAAATATTAATTTTTGTGAGCACTACTTTAGTTTAAATTTATTTATGTATTACAGAAGGTGCGTTCGGGAAAACACTATTTGCGTTATTTGTGTCATTCTATCCTTATTTTACGTTTACATAATAAACGATAAAGATATACCTGAACGCACCTAGAGAGATCAACGTAGTGCTACAATTCCACTGTTGCGCTGCACCGGTGAGTGTCAACACTGTCAACAGATTATTTGTATTATTCAGCAAAATTTTGTCATTATACTTGTACATAAATTATTACACCACGGCATTCTGTGGTAAATCAAAGATAAGATGGAAATGCGCGCGAGTAAAGAGTAAGTAGGAGTGGTTCACGACAACGAGAAACATCGCACGGTTTATAAAATCTCTTTGTTTTTTATTGATGCTTTGACAACATGGGCTGAGACACACACATTTGCTCATAGTTCATATGTGAATTTAACCACTGCGTGTTCAAACGTATACGTACACAATCCATTAAATAATCGTGCCGCGCCGACCGATGTGCGCCATCGTATCAGTTCAACATCTCGGGCTTATGTAAATCACACACGTATAAAATGTCGATGCGAATCGGTCGTTCGTAAACGGCACGCGGTCCGCAGTTTTCCGTCGAATCGCAGAGCCGGTGGGGTATGCACTAACCGAACACCCTCGAAATAAATCATACGGAGTCGTATCACGCCATATACGGGCCGCGTCGAGAAATGTCGACGTTCACGCGCGATAACGCACTTCGGCACACGCAGATTGATAAGATATCGATTCGGTCGTGCAATCGTTACACTTTGACATATCGCACGAGCAATAACAATCGCTCTACAGGAGAAAAATTGTTCTATTAATCCTGGACACAGACAAGGCTCACAGAACCAAGTTTGGCTTATGGCCAAGTTCACGTGTGTATATATATATATGTGATCATTTTAATCATTATTCTATTATTCTTAATAATAACGAATGTGCGGAGAAGTGATATAAAGATAAAAAAAGTACTTATATATATACCATTTTCAAATAGACATTTTCAAAAGTTATGTACTTAATTTTTTGGAAATTCAATTCTATATCATTATATGCGGCTTAAATATCAACATTTTTTAAATTATGGCATAGTCGTTCGAATATTTTAGTTTTTATATTTGGAAAAATCTTATATTATTTATTTCATTATTGTTTAATTGTTAATATCTTACAAAAAATTGCAAGATAGATTTTCTTATTAACAATGAGCGTGTAAGTTTTCCCATATGACTAATTTAGTCGAAAAGAATTTTAATATTGTAAAATTTTAATTTTTAATAACACATGAAAATGTTGTTATTTTATTTTCGAATAACTATAAAGTAATTTGATCCTAACTTTAGTTAATTAGTGATTATTTGCGTAAATAAAATAACAGCATTTTCTATGAATGAGTGATTTCTGAGACATCAAAATTGCCAAAGGAATTTATCCTTGAAATAAGTTCATTATATTATCTGTCCAAGATTAATTCACAATGTTTTTACAATTCGTGCGCGAGCGTCGACGTGCCCACGACAACGCCGGAGAGGATTGAAGCGAGAAATCGCAAACGATCGCGAACGTAGCGTCTTTATTTTTATTGCCACGAGCGTCTCACGAACATTTAACGATGAAGATCTTACACATTGATCGTCTGAAACGAGGACGGGAGACTGTCGAGGACTAGCTTTGGTCACCCGGCAAGTCTCATACATGCGCGTACACGTGTATCGTTAAGTGCGCGCAAAATTTGCGCCGCCGCAAATCTCCGAGGAAATCTTTTGAAGGAGACTGTCGTAATATTAGGTGCTTGTCGATACGCGCGCACGCACACATGTATGTACATAGATATCCGAGGAGATCCATATGGGTCGTAAGAATAGGTCGACAGGATAGACTCTTCTAATAGACTTTGCAGACGGACATAATAGAAATAGTTAATATATATAAAGCATCATATATTAATATAATATTCAGTAATAATATAATATCTATTATATATTAATATGTATTGATATTTTTTCCTTTTCAATATAGTGCTTCTTCCCGCTTTTCTCATCTCTTTTTTTGTCTTGAGGTGTGATACCCAGCGATTTGCTTTAGGTTTAAATGGATATGATGTAAAAAGTACATATACGCGTCAGCCTTATTACACGTGCTTATCAAATATCATTCCGAGCCGCTAAAAAATCTTCCATTTTGTGATCGCGCCTCAACCCTTTCGCTAAACCTTAGCAAATAAGTGATTACATGCGTGTCCGAATTATCAGCATATAAAATGAAGCTGTGGTGAAATTTGAAATTTGTGAATTAAAGTGCTTTGCACAGTTATACAAATAACATATAAAAATTGCATTATTCATGTCTTATAAATAATTTGCGAAAAATTCGCATTGTTTTATCCTCACCTTTTAAGGAGATTTTAGAAATCGCCTTAAATCTTTCGTTTTAACGTATGTATGTTCTAAATAAAAATAAATTGTGCAAATTGTTATTTTGTGCAAACTGCGTATATAAAGGACTATGCCCAGTTTTATAGGGGAATTTGGGTCCCGTATGAACAATTTTGAGACATGCTTAAAATTTTAAGATATCAAAAGAAAATAAAAAATTCCATAAGCCCAACTTTATGGGAGAAGTTTCCTGAGTGCTAGAACTATCCAAAGTTCACTATTATGACCATGTACCACTAGTCTTATCCAATTTCTCTGCGTCCAGGGCGGTGACAGCGATAACGGATTGTACCAAAGACATTGAAGTAATATTGAAATGTATTTGGTACAGTTCATTAATCCGGTTGACAGTTACCATATAATATCTAGAATATGCCTAACACTTTGACGAATACATCCATATGCCAGCAAGAACAGTTAATTATGTTTTTTTACTTTTAGAGAGTTCCAATGAGGAAGCTGAAGAAAGATAAAGTCCATATATTGGCCACATTTCAATTAGGCAATTAAAACTTTTTGTTTCATACTTTGAATATCTCTCTCCCCTCTTCATCGATTAATATACATATATCATTTATAACTATTCATTTGGGGTCCAAAAAAGGTTTTAGTTATCCTCGTTAAGATTGGACATATTCCAGATATTAGATGATTCGAGAAATCGAACAAAACCAGTCCTACATAATTATGGTCATAATAGCGAACTTTGAACAGCTGTAGCACTCAAGGGACTCATTTTACAAAGTTGTGCATATGGAACTTTTTAATCCTTTTTTTATGCTCTACAATTCTGGCTAGGTTTCAATGCTGTTCAGCCGGGGCTCAAACTGGGCATAGTCCTTTACAGAGTATGGAAATTTATCCATCATTCATTCTTGAATAAACGAAAGTGGCGAAAGGGTTGAAATTCGTAGAATTTCAGGTAAACTATTTTCGCGCAGGATTACATCGAGGGACGCAGGACAAGTTATTTTTACGAAAACGTGGAGAACCTTTAATTTTTTATCAATTCATTTTGAATATATTTCTTTCCGTGAATTTCAGAGCTTCTTAATTTTCTATTTTATCCATAATATATTTGATCTCCATATTCCCGTTTAAACAGCTCATCCTGTATTAGATTAAAAATGATAAGAAACAACTTCGATGTATAAGTGCTTGTACGGTGCTCGAATGCTCGAAATCAAATGCGAACGTCTGATTGTATTCATCGTTTTCTTTCGTAATGAAATTTTACATAGATATTAACTTTTGTCGGCTATGACGTTCTAAAAGTGAATTCGAGACTAATTTTTACGTGCCTGTTTTTTCTTTCTATAATATAGGTACACCGACTCGAGTTAAACCTGAAAATTAAAAAAATTTGTACAGAAAAACGGCATCTCTTACATACATAGATACAATATATACGTAAATTTGTTATACAAAAGGATTTATTTAATTTAAGAAATCGACTATCTCGATATTATTTAACTGTCTCATATTCTTTTTATATTGGGAATAATTTATTTAATAGAAAATTAAAAATTAGAATGAATTGGATTAAATAAACTATATATAAAACTAATTAATAAAATATAAATTATTTTAGTTTCTTTACATTTTTTAAATATCTTTCCTGCTTTTTAAATAATTTTTGACGATTTTTACATCAATATCAATTTATTGACATTTTAATTATTTTTTTCATGTATTCTTCATAAAAAATTATTGAAGAAATATATCAATTTATTGACATTTTAATTATTTTTTCATGTATTCTTTATAAAAAATTATTGAAGAAATATCATTTTTATCCAAAAATATTTTTTTAAATATAATTGAAAATATTTTCACAAAAATATTATATTATGTTTATAGAAATAATTAAAATTTAATGGAATAATAGTAACAATTTTTTCTTAAAAAAAAAATTTGATTCAGATGCTTTTCAGTTTTACGGGATCAGATTAGATTATCTGATAATCGAGCAAAACTTGCACCATGCTTAATTATCGTCAGATAATCTCATCGATAAAAAAGTGACGCCGTTTTTCTCACTCTAAGCTTTTTACAATCGACTTTGATTCAATTTTCTCAATAAAAAAACGTCATATCTTTTATCAGTAATCATTAGTGGAATGTTTTAGAACATTTTAAATTGATTTTGTTACGCGTTTTAGGATCAGTTGTCTCAACGCACACACAATTACACTATATTTTATTAATAAATAAATAATATATAATTTTTTAGGCAGCAATAAGCAATTAGTCCATATTATACCAAAATAATATGTACTGTTTGCTTGCTATATTTAGATATAGACATTTGTTACGTCAAATATTCAACATATTGCTCTTGTGTGTATTTAAAATTATAAATATTTCTTAAAAGCTGTTAAAGATTTGGAGAACATTGAATGTATTGTAAATAAATCCGGATCAAGTTCTGTAGGAAGAAAACAATTAAAAGTATTTGATTTATCGATTGATTTTCCATTCCTATAGAAATTGTTCCGATTTTTAAATGAAACTGTTGCAACTTATAAAGTGACAATTTCTTGTTTTAACTCGATATAGCACATTTAAACATTAAAACAAAGTTCTAATCACATTCATTTTTTCATAAGGACTCTCATTCATACTTTATCGAAGGATCGTCCGTTCTTATATATATATAATGGATATGAAACTCTTTTCTTTTTTGATCTTTGAATGAAAAACGCACAATTAAAAATTCGAAACGACAAGTGCAAAGTTAATCAAGCGCTAATTAATTAAAGCTTTGGTCTACTATCGTATATTGGTGTTAGGATCAGATTTGCTGTCGAATACTCAAATGCTCGAAAGGCAACCGCATAATTAATTATTCCAAGCTTTGTACAATTAGAAACAAACTTTCTGGTATTTTTTTATTTATAGTTAAAATATTTATCAAGTATCAAGTTAATTATAAGTACTTATAGAATACATAATTTCAATTTGAGAAAACTCGCTCGGATATTTAACCCTCGATCATCACACTTATTTTCGGTACCTTTGGACGCTACACATGGGTCATTCATGTCCGACTCGATTTTAAGGCTCTTAAAGTGCTCGAAAAATTCTGTAAAAATTCACACATATTCTTTAAGTCTCTACTAAATTATTTTGCTATGCAAACATTGGAAAAAATGTTTAGAAAAATTATGAAAATTACTTTCTGCACCAGAAAAAGAAAATAGTTCAGTTTTGATATAAAAATTGTAACTTTGATTTTTGAAGAAAAAAACAGTTTTTTATTTTACTATTTAAAGTACAAAAATGATTATTTTTAATGCATGAAAGACCCATGTGTAACGTTCGAGGGTTAGTTATAAACGATATTTTTTATTAATATTCGCAATTTAATTTATTTCTAATTTGTATTTAATTGTTTTCAAAATTTGTACGCTAGATATAACTGATTGTTATTGTAAGAGTATGCTCTTGGAGTAATGGAATAATTATCGACCCGAATATTCTCAATTCAAGCATGCGGATACCCGAGAAATCCCATTTTGGAATAATTACCACACACAGCTGGAATATTATTATTGAATATTCGAATTATACGTTGCACACTTCGAATAATTCCGACGGTACTGAGTGGAATGCGTCCAGGAACCATATTTCCGAGTTGAATGCGTTGCAATTACAAAATCAGCAGAACATACTTGGACTTCTCGAGAAATTCTCCGTGTCCGCATGGATTCCTGCGGGTTTACTCGCAAACGCGAAGAAACAGAATACATATGCTATACAAAACGATTTAACATATGAACACAAAAGCCCCAAGTCACTCAATGCATACTTACGCGAAATATTATACATTGAATTACACTAGAAAAGGTGCCTTTAATCCTCCCACGCGTTATACAGAGGATAATTTATTTTAATTTTAACAGGCAAATATTTCCAAATAAAAGTTGTATGGTATCAAGGGGGACGTACAATGATGACATCTCTCTCTATACTATACAACTTTTATTTAGAACGTTTTTTGATAAAATTTTATATTTTCAAAACATTTGCCTGTTAAGATTAAAATAAATCATCCTGTACCTATATTCCGTATAAATAAAATATTTTAAATGAAAGTGTTGAACATTATATTAAATAATGTACAATATAATTTGAATAATTTGACTAAAATTTCTATTTAATATGTTGAAATGCTAAATCTCTTTCAATTAGTACATAATAATAATAAATTATTAAAAAAAATAAAATTATTTTATATTTGAAATAGTAAATCTCCTCATCTGAAGAACCCTTTCCTTGTTAATTAAAAATGCTTTGATTTTTCTTCACACATTTAAAACGTGAGAGGATTAATAAGAACGATAATTACTCTGCTAATTCTCGACATACAATCAGTTAAATCGTATATTATTACATTTTCTACTACCGACTCTACTATCTTTGATATATTATTATATTTAGTCCCGAAAATAACATCCGTACAAAATTGACTACAGCCGATTGCTTTTATGATGTGTGTGTTTGAGTAGGTCATTTTAAAATCATTTTCGTGCGATGACAAAGTGAAATTCATCGATTACTCTATGCCTTACATTACTTCATTTCTTTTCATTCATTTCTATCTTATTTTTTCTTCTTTCCCTATCTCTTTCCATGTGAAATAGGATGTGTATATACGTATTGACCTGGGATTTTCCGACCGGTAGTGCTAAATTGTGTTTATAAAATTGAGTGAAACGCTCTATGAAGATAAAAAAATATGCGATGATCTGCATAATAAAGATATTATTTGTTCTTTTTTTATACGTATATGTAAAAGTGTTATCCTCTTATTTTCTCGCTTTCCTTTGTTGAATAAAATATTGAATGTTATTTAATTTTAAATTAATTATTATTAAACAAAAATTACATTAATTAAATTGCTGAAAAATATTTCTAAAATGATAATTATAAAAGAATATTTCTTAAAATGATAATTTGTCATTCTTATCATACAAAGTCATCAAAAATACTTCGTATACATAGCGTATGTTATAATAATAATTAAACAACTTGTTTGTGGATTTTACACTTTTGTTCAATTTAAATATAATCCCAGAAATTTTATTTAAATATGTATTTCTTTCGATGTACGAATGTACTGATAATAATTGTAGTTGTTTTTTTATTGTTTAATGATAATAAAAATAAAAATTGCGTTATTACTAACATAAAACGGTAAATTCTTGCATACATATATATTGCTGTAATCATAGTCTTAAAATATCTTTGAGATATGGCGTTTATACGGACGAAATGGTTAAAGATCCGTATATTGCATAAATCATTTGCAAAGTTTGCCCAACACCGGATGAGATCGCTTATGAAGGATGCGAGTCTCACATTTTCATTAGGATACGCACTTTGCATTCTAAAATTGCATTTTACGTATTATATATTCTCGTTGGAATAGACGGTGATACAAGTTGGTGTTTGGTCCATGACATAGCTCTCTCTTATTTTTATTAATAGTTACTCGTATCGATCACAATATTAACTTCGATATCGTCGTGGAACTAAAACTCGTGCTCATAGTTGCGCTTGTGACTTAGCTCCTAGAAAAAGATCGTGATAAAAATCCTAACATTATTAGAAAAGTTGCGACGCAATAATTCATAGGAGCAGCGAGCACACACTGTCTGGACCGGTGCTAGATAGTTTTTTTTATGTTATAATAATGACACTGTATCGTCTTTAAATAATCGAATTTTGCTGAACATAATATATTTATCATAGAACTCTGCTACACAATCACATATTTTTTCTAAAAATAAATACACATTTGTTACACAAGGATACACTTTTTTAAGAAAAATATTGGAAAAAAAAGTAATATTTTATATACCATTTTTCAGTAAAAATACGAATTAGAATTATTACAGCGTTATTAAAATTTGAAAAATATTTTAAAGAAAAATGTAAAAACAAATTACACAATTATAGAACAGTACGCGTAATTAATATAATTAACTCCACGAGATAGAATTTTCATTTTTCTGCAATATTTATTTCCTTCTTAAATTTTTTTTGAAAAATTTGAATTATCTATTCGAATTTATTTTCAATTGAGATAGCGCCGATCCAGCCGCGCTCCGAATTTCTTAATAATGTTGAATGCTTTGAACTTGTAAAGGTTGAAGATAATGACACTTTGTGTCGAAGATAACATCCGGTCGGAGGGAATAATCAAAATTGACGCGGAGGGGTTGCATTTTCTACGTACTTTTATCTTATTAGGCCGAAAGCCGTCTTCGAGACGTGCTTCGTCAAATTTTTATATCCGGCCGGGCATTATCCTGGTGCAACGACTTCCATGTCCTTTCGGATGCTACGCACATTCTCTTATGAATCATGATCCTTTCCTAATATTACGCTTACGTAACTGCGTTGTTATAGGGTTCATTCTTGGATGAAGTTCTATTTTATAGAGTATTAAATTAATGCATTCTCGCCACTTTATTGACTCCACTATCGTTGTCATTAGACACATTGTTGTTATTGTACAAGCAGTAATTTAATTCATGAAAATTTAATTACGAAACAATTTTCGAGAGAGGCGACTATGCCGACTATTAATACATAGATATGGACAAAGTTGAAATTGTTAATAGTAGGTGGTTTAATTATGAGCGTCGGATGAAAGTTTTAGTTCAATTTGTGCGTTTCCTGATCCGAGCGAAAATGTAATTGCTGCCAATTTTAATTTAATCCATTTCATTTTCCCTCGATTCAATTTAAGAACAGATATGAGTGAAAACCTATAATTTACCGCGGGATGAATGATAATTTTTCAGGAAACAATTGCAAAAATTGCAGAGAATTTTCATTTAATTTGAATAATCTTCGCTTAACTTATTTTAAAGATAATACAATTATCATCAGTTGCTCTAATTCTGTAAAAATGGGAAATACTGTAAATTTAACGATAGGATATTTCTTTCAAAACTTTTGCTCGTAAAATAGCACAGACATCACACAGTAGTTGATTAATTCCATTTAATTAATAAATTATATAAAATAATTATATATAATGAATAAGTTTCTCTATTTTTTTCATATAATTTATATTTACTTCGCACTCTCCCATTTGAATTTTAATAGTATCTTTAGTATCTATTCTTAAAAGAAAAAGAAATAAGTTAAAAAGAATACCAACGAGACTGGAGTGAAGCGAGATTTTTTTATCTTTTTAATTTAATGAGGAATTACTTAATAATAATTACTTACAAAGAATGGAAGTAGAAAAGCTGTCTTTTGTTTAATTTAATTGTGCATCAAAATATTATTTTATGATTGCAATAACTTTTTTTCTCAACCCTTGTAGCAGTGACATTTTTGTGAAAAATGGATATGTTAGTTTGATATTTCCACTTATATATTATATACTTAATATTTTTCAGTTATAATTATATTTAAGTTCCTAGTTATCATCTTTTTGTATCGAAAAAGAATCTTAGAAATCATACAAACAGTTATATTCAAAACTAATTTCTTTCTTAATGATCTCGATCAGTTCTCGAGAAGCACGATCAAGTGGAGTAATTGTAACTTTCGAGTAAATAAGACAATGCGATGAGTTTTCAATGATGAATGATTGCAATCATTTGACGACGTTATGAGGAATATCACTTTTCATGATTTTTCACAATATCTCATAATTTTGCCATCGGAAAATCATTATCGTTGTCTCATTTACACGACTCCTTCGCGATTGAATCTTATTCTAAAGCCGGCCGAGCATAAGGCTCGACAGGAAGTCGCAGCGCCAAGGATCAATGCCGCGAGGCAAGTGATAGATATTTTCGCGGTATCGCACTAATATTTACAGTAAAGCCGCCTACCAGTCAATGGCCGCGCACGACGATGGTCGGTTGCCGACCCACTCGATCTCCATCTTCTCGAGAGTTCCACCTGTGGAAGGATGAGTCTGTACAAAAATGATGAACCGCGCGTAAGATATTACACGCGGTCGCACGTGGATGCACGAGAGACACAGATGCACTTTCGCGGAGCACTATCTGCCACGGTTTTTTCACCGCAGTGTAATACGTTATCCTTAAATTTTCATATCCTAGCTTCGGGATGGACCCGACAACACCACCTGACGTCGGACGGCACGGATATCTCTCTTTCAGGGGATGCATGAATGTGTGTTGGTTGCCTGTGCGGGCGACGATAAAGCGACGGAGAAGTCCGAGTCTAGCACGAGGTCACTAATGCAACCCACGATGCCCTTCGTGTACCTTCCTCCCGTTGTCCTCACGACATCCGGTGCACCGCCTTTGGAACGAATTGAATCAGCATGAACAAATTGGTTTTCTTATGCAAAAGTTTATTTAATATGATAAAACGCAAGCGTAACTTTCTACTCGTAAAAGTATACCTACTTATTAAAGCATAATTTTTTACTAAGAATTTTTTAAACAATTTAGAATTTTTTAAGTAATTAGGCATTGATTAATTTTATCACATTTTTTTCTTTTCACGAGGAAATAGATTTGTAATGTCTTTTCACGCAGAATAGATTTGTAAAATCTTCTTATACAGAAGTATTGTCAATGGCAATTTATGTTTTGATTATGACTGAATTTAAATCTATAATGAGAGAGTAATAATATAAATTTTGATTACTTACCGACGTAAAGACCGGTATCAGTGTTTAGTTGTCTCAGTTGCCCCGGAGAAGATGCTGAGACACCAGTACCACTATCTACCACGAGAGATGCCCATTGTTCATTTCTAGAAAAAGTTAATGTTATTCATTGCTCTATGACCCATTTCGAATATAAACATTTTTCTTTTCTCCGGTTTAATAAAAAGCGATTTGCTTTGGAAAGAGGTGGACACAGATATTTTTTATTTGCTTTTGGCGAAATATAGAATGGTGTAGATTAATACACGAATGTTTATAAAAAATATTCTTCTTTCATGAAATTTCATGGAAATAGTACCATTTTAAATGGTAGCCTCAAGCTACACAGCTATATAAAAAATTGGAAATAGAACATTTCCACACAATATACTGCTTGCATATATGGAAACTACATATTTCTTGACTAACAATTTTTTAACGAATTTTATATTCATTTTTAAATTAAAATTGAATCGTCCTAGGTTTTGTCACAGCTTTTTTATTTTTAATTATTTTTTAACTAGATTCATAATGAAATTAAATCCCTCTAAATATACGTATATTACATTTTGTAGTAACAAAATGTAAAAATAGTTATTTTCTCAAATATTTAATAGAATATTATAATACATCTGTTAATATCTCCTCCCTTTATTGATCAATATGTTAAATAAATAAATATTATGAAAATAGACGCGCAAGCGGAAGAGAGGATTGGGTAACGAAGCGCATAAAGCGTTTATTCTCACCTAACGGCCCTGATACGATGCCACAGATCGTCATCCAATCGCGTGAGATTATACCGTAATACGGCTTCTCCGGAACCCAAATTATATGCGAGAGTAAGATAACCGTGATCCAGGCCGAGGGCGAGGAAGTCGTCGTTTTCATCCCTTTGTTCCTGAGGATCTGATTGGCGACCACTCCACAGTAGCAGGCCGCTGCTGCTACTGGCGCGGAATCTCATATTGATATCTACCCTATAACTGATTATCCTGCAAATATTGATAAGAATGTTTTAATAGAAGAATAAATAAAGAAATCGTGACGAATGTGACGCATAATGTGAGGAATGATCAATCTGGAGAGAAATAATTAAACTTTATAATATCAATTTTAATTATTAATGGCTATTCTATATTCTGATTTATTTTGCATATTATAATCAGTTCATATATTGATATTATTTGTATGAATAACATAAGTAAGAGACGCTATACAGGGAACGAATAATTTGGTTAAAGTATCTAAAAATTTCGCAAGATACAGATCTGAAAGTGTTGTTGAACTATCAAAATAATTACGTAAGAATCTGAAATATGAGCAATGCTGCAGAAAGTTTGATATTTTAGTAACTAGTTTGAATATTTTACATAATTATTTTGATGGTTCAACAAAATTATTTTCAGATCTGTATCTAAGTTTTTAAATGTTTCAGCAAAATCGTTTTTTCCGAAAGTTTTATTTTATCAAAAGAATTGGACAACTACTATGTGTAAGTTAAAAAGTTATCTAATAAAATAAAGATTATTTTCGTCACTTGTCACTTATGCGTGGTATGAACGTTTGATAAACTAACGCAGCGTTATTAAATCAGGTCAAGGAGCGATTGTGTAGTGCAACGTGTAACCCTGTTTACCGTCCCACTTGGCTTTCAAACGTCGACGACATGTCGCTTTGACATTTACCGAACTTTTGCGTGCTGCCGATTATTTAATACTTGCGTAAATAAAATATTAATAAACGAATTAACCGGATTTTTAAATTTATACAAAAACGGATCGCTAACACATTTCACGAAATCATGAGGGTAAAAAATGTGTCAGTTGATGAGTGCGTTCATGTAGAAAAGATCGTCGCATATCATAATTTTGAACATGATAGCAAAAATCACAAAAATAGGAAAAAACTATCTATTTTTTTCAATATTCATTTGAGATTTCAGGAAAATAAAGAATGATTTTCAATTTTATAATATATATTAAAATATTCGGACATCCAAAAAAAAATATTCTGCCATTTAGCTGTTCCGTGTTAATGTCAGAGGATTTTCCATTTATACATGACCTCAAGAGGATACTCTACAAAGTAAAGGAATTTTGTATAACCATAAAGTACTAGATTTAGGATTGCAATCCTCTCAATACTAGAAGAATGTCTTACATGTACTGACATGCACGCGTACTATGGTACCACGTAAATGACAAACTTTTTGTAACAAATAAGCGTGCCGCGAGTATTTTGTATACCCTCTTATTTTGAAAAACTACTTGAGTTATTATAATAGAATTTTTTATAGAAGAATTTATTTTTGATCATAGCTCATGTGTCCTCATTTTTATAGATGATTACGTGTTATAAATACACGCACCTGATTAATATAAGATTAATGTAAGATTTTTTGCTTAGAGGAAATACTAACAAGTAAACCTACGAAGGTGTCACTCATCAATTTTAATGAAACTTTGCATATTTATAGAACTTTGAAAAATATTTGACACGTATATTTGACACGTATATTTTTTTATCTGCAATGGTCCACTCTGAAGGGTGAAAACTACCCCTTAAAGGTAAGAGAAAGATTTAATATATTAGGTAAAATAAGTTGAAAATTTTAAAAAGTAAAATGTGTTAGGAGGTTTTTGGGATCACTGAAACTGAATCTCATGTCGAAAGTATAAACTTCAAAATGGCTGACCCAATATGGCGTCCAGATACATTGAAATTTTTATTAGTTTTTATCAAAATGAGTAAATTTTAAGAATTCGTGTCATCACAGAATTAAAATTTCAGATTTTTGGATCGATGATTTTAAATATGGTATTAAAGATTTAAAATTCAAAATGGCGGTCTCAATATGGCAGCCATATACGTTAAAATTTATAATTTTTGCAAAAAATGTATTGATACAAGGTCCTTGCCTTGCTTTTTTACAGTGAGTCCCCTTGCCTTTCACCTTTCGGAGTACGATTTTTTTTCAACTCTCACTCTCTCTCTCTCTCTCTCTCTCTCTGTTGAAAAAACCTAAACATCAGACGATTCCTATCTACAGTGTACGTATGTGTCTGTGAAAACGGAAAACGTTTGTGTACGCCAGTGATGCACTTTGGCTCCCCAGCAACACGAAAACCAGTCCCACCACTTGTACCCCCACTAAGCAGACACCTACCAGCATCGAGTCGGCGTCTTCGCCGCTAGAGCGAGCGAGATAGCGAATGACAGCGCTCGTCTTTGTCGCTCTATAAGCGAGTATTAGAGCGAAAAGAACGGCCGCTCTCTCTCGCTGTCTCACTTCCTCTAGTATCATAGTCGCTTGTTATAAGCGACCGAAAACCGAAAATGTACTTTCTCAGCCGCTCGGCGTATTCCTGTACAGGGTATCCCGACCTTTTTTGTCGATCACTTTTGTGTTGATAGAGCGGATTAAACTGAGTTGAAAAGTCCTCTACCATTTTGCAATTTTCGCAATAGTTAACAATATATTAATTACTAAAAATTGCAAAATATTGGCTTTGAATAATTTTTTACTTAAATACTATCAACTTTACAAAAAAACTGCAAGAGACAAAAATTATTTATTTTCTTCTCATAAAGTTTTGAGAATTTTTTTAGAACTTTTTATCAACTTTTTAGTACTGCATTTTCTTATTTTTATCAACATGAGAAAATACAATATTTAAAAATTCTGAAAAAATTCTCAGAACTTTATGAGAAGAAAATAAATAATTTTTGTCTCTTGCAGTTTTTCTGTAAAGTTGATAGTATTTGAGTAAAAAATTATTCAAAACTAATATTTTGCAATTTTTAGTAATTAATATCTTGTTAACTATTGTGAAAATTGCAAAATGGTAGAGGACTTTTCAACTCAGTTTAATCCGCTCTATCAACACAAAAGTGATTGACAAAAAAGGTCGGGATACCCTGTACGGGAATACACCGAGCGGTCGAGAAAGTACATTTTCGGTCGCTTATGGCTGTGTTCCAAATTTCACTGCCAGCGCTGAAAATCTACAGTTTACGTTACGTATACTGTACATTTTCAGCACTGGCAGTAAATTTTGGAACACAGTCTATATTGTCTATAACAAGCGACTACGACACTAGTGGAAGCGAGACGCGAGAGAGAGAGCGCCCGTCCTTTCCGCTCTAATACTCGCTTGTAGAGCGAGAAGCGCTGTCTCTCGCTGTCTCGCTCGCTCTCTCGGCGAAGACGGCCGACTCGATGCCAGTAGGTGTCTGCTTGGTGGGGGTACAAGTGGTAGGGCTGGTTTCTGTGTTGCCGGGGAGCCAAATGTGTATCACTGGTGTACACCCGCCGCGTTTACTCATGATCGCACGTGGCACGTAGAGAAAATTTCAAATTTCATATTTTTGACATAAGATTCAGTTTCAGCGATCCTAAAAACCCCTTAACCCATTTTACTTTTTAAATTTTTAACTTTTTTTTATTTCATATTATACGAAATAGGTATCTGGACGCCATATTGGATCGGCCATTTCGAATTTCATACTTTTGACATAAGATTCAGTTTCAGCGACCCCAAAAATCTCCAAATACATTTTATTTTTTTAAATTTTCAACTTATTTCACCTAATATGTTACATCTATTCCTTACCTTTAAGAGATAATTTTCACCCCTCAGAGTGGACCATTGCAGATGAAAAAAAACACGTGTCAAATATTTTTCGAAGTTGTACAAATATGCAAAGTTTCATTAAAATCGGTGAGTGACACCTCCGTAGGTTTACTTGTAAGAGGAATTCCCCGCTTATCGGCAGAATTTTTTTTTGGGTGGAGTACGAAGTTATCAGAATTTCTTTTTATTGAAGTTTGCTATTTATAACATTATTTTTGTATAGAGCACCTTTTCATTGTATCGGCGTCGTTATAATGTAGGTAGCTTTCACTGCCGGTGAAGCTGGGTACAGCCCTCTCGTATCTCACGGACGTAACGGCGTTGCTGCTGGTTCTCGCCGGTGGCGGGACCAGCGGCGTATAATCATCCGGTGCAGGACAAGGGTGCGGTACTCCTGGACGGCACCGGCAGGTAAATCGTTCGCGAAGAGGCCGACATTCCGCATCGCCACACGGTCTAGCCTCGCATGCGTGCCCACAATTTCCTACGTTCACTCCACCTAACGCTTCAGCTAGGATACCCACCTATAATGAGAATCGTAATAGTTACAAACAACAATAATAATATAAATGAAAATAAAAAGTGGTGGATTAAAATAATATGACAGAAAGCGAATTTGCTTGTATTTACTACATTGATTGAAATGTTTCTGTTAAAAAAATATTTGATCTTCACATAATTTAAAAAACTTTTAATTGCTTCTCTTATTAATCTCTCATATACAAATTATTAGAGATTAAAAATTCGGAGTCGTGTGTTCTGATGAATTTTTAATCAGTTTTTTCATACTAAAGGTATTTTGATCTCAATATTTATGAAAAAGGAAGAGCTTTTTGAAAACCTTTTATGAATTTAGCTTTAAAGAGCTTAATTTAATTTTAAATGAGTTTTTTATTTTGATTGGCTCTTATAATAAATTACTATTATTATTATTATTATTTATTTGCTTGTCTGTTACTAGTAATTTCCTGACTTGTAATTGTATTATATGTTTGTTTACGTTACTTTATGTCTATTTGATTTTTATAAAATGTCAGATGCGACGATAGAGATTTAAATTCAAATGATTTAAGTGGAAGAGTTTCAACATCTTATCTACCAGACCAGAATGGCTCAAACTCCAAGGCATTCCAACAGTAGCATTATCTACCGCGCAACTTCAGAGCAGCCTGTATAATCCTAGTGTTCTTACCTCGCGATTATTCAGCACGATCGTCTGAATACAGCCGACGAAGCTGGCCGTAGTTTTCATCTTCGGCGAGTACATGTCGTAGGACGGCGCTCCGCCTAAATAGAGGTTCAGCGGCAAGGATAATTGCGTGAACGCTCCGGGCGCCAGGATTTCCTGGGCTGGGTCGTCCTCAACTTCTAAGGATGCCAAACGCCCTGTCCTGGAGACCCGAACTTCGACCCATTCGCCAAGACGAATTGGATTTTCGCTTCTGAAACAACAACGCAGATATCATTGAAAATACAACATCATTAACTTTTGAAGGGTCGGAGGATATTTTGAAATCTGAAAATTTCATCAGACAAAAAGAAGAAAGTTTCCTAATTGGTGGATACGAATCTGCATGTGTGAATTATATATTATGTGTCATAAAACTCATAAAATCCGATTTCCTAACTGGTGCCGACTTGTTTTTTGGATTATTTTGAATTTAGAAATAAATTGAAGTAATATGGCTATAATAAAATGGCATTAACAAAGCATAAAAATTAGTTTTTTTACTTTAATTAAAAATTATATAGGCTAAAAAACCCGCTTTTAAATATGTTTTTGCTAATTATTTGGAAGCTACGTGCTTCAAATGTGCTTTTAATACTTTTTTGATAAAAGGCTATAATGCGTTTCGAATAAAAAGAGATAATTTCAATATTTTTCAGGATTAAAATTGTAAATGTCTCTTTATTTATTTATATATATTTCTTGTATATTCATTTTTTTGTTACTATTTCTAGTAAATGCGACATTAATTAGTACGTATTTTATTTTAATCTTTCTTTATCTTTTGCATTGCAAAAACTCTGAACAAGAAAATGAAGTGTAGCAAAAGAGACGATATGATCCTTCTAACTTAGCGAAGTATGACATAAGGTTCTTGAAGAATATCCGAGGTTGAAAAAGAGAGACGACATTACTTTTTTACGGATTTTTCGAATAATTTAATTTTTTAAAATGGATCTTCGTACGAGAACAATTTTTTTATCTTCTATTTATGCTCTCACAAAAAATCAATCTCCCTGTGATTTTACGTCAACTTTATGGGATATACATATGTATTTATCGTATTTTCACATTGCATCTCTTCTACTGAAAATCCTAACGTTGGAAAACATTCTGCCTGGAGCATCTCTACTTTCCATGAAATGAAGCTTTCGCAAAAACACATTAGCACTGAAAAACTAGAATGAGACTTGCACATTGAAAAATTGAAACTAACGGCACCTTTCGTCGCGGGACCCGTGCGAAGCAATTAACGCCGATCACTCTCTCCTCTCTCGTTCACGTCTACAATTATAATCGACGTTAACTCGATATTGACGGACGCTCCATCGATTTGATTTTGCAACGACGACGCCCGGGAAGCCGCGTCAGCCAGTCAACCAGGCAGGCAGTCTGGAGTTTTCCTCCAAGCGTACAGAGAAACGAAAATTCGCACGTACCGCGGAAACTTTACACTCGCGGCCACAAAGTCAGATCATTCAATTTGAATTTCGCAAGGTAAGTCGGCGCGTGTTCCGTAGACAATGGATTCTCCTTCGTAGACGGAGACCGGTACTTTCCCTCCCCAAGAAGATTCGACAGAAGAAATTCTTGCATAATTAATGTCGAATTGTGACGAAAGGACAGACACAGGTAAAGAAGGGTGGAAGAGAGAAGATTCGTGGGATTGTAAGCGGGAAGTAAATTGCTAATTAATAAAGGAACGATGGAGTCGGAAATTTTCATATTGGACTTTTCGTCAGGCGTTATTATGATAAAAGATACGGCGCGCTTGGAACTTCGAGGTTCTCTTGTTATCTACTTCTTTTTTCCAGACACGGAGTTAAATATCCTTGTTTAATGGCGCATGTAATAATGCACGTTTTTTTGCGTCCGAGTTTTCTAGTGGTCGCTTTTTATTTAACAAAAAGGAAATGTATTTTTGCGTGAGATTTATTATCTAACGAACTGAATTATAAATAGCATATAAATGTTTCTCCATGACTAGGAAATTGTTGTTAATAGAATATTACATTATAAAAATTATTTATATATGCATGTGTGTGTTATAAATTTATTTATAACATGCAAAAATGATAAATTATATCCATATAATTTATGATTTTTGCGTGTTATAAATAAATAGTATCTACAAAGAATATTTCTAATATTTCACAATCTTTGATTCAAAAATCGATAATTTTTAAAGTTAAAATATCAAGGCATTAATAATTTCTACCTTTTTAAGTGATCTTTCTTCACAGTTTAAGTCTTTCTTGTTTAATTTTACGAAAACTCTACTTTCTCTGATAAACTTACAATTTAAAATTAGAAGCTGCTAACATGTTGTTAAAATTTAATAAGATGTTGCTTAGTTGTTAAAATTTAATTTTGAGAACTTGTTCATTTAATTTTAAGGACTTACACATAATCTCTCCTGATGCTTTCACAAAAAACCGATTAAAAATTCGTTAAATAATAAAGAATAAATTGTGTAATATGTACGTAATTATATATAATACACGTATGATATATTATAAAATTTGTTTAGCACAAACATATGTTACATATAATAAATTTAACACAGTATTTGTGTCGTTTTTGGATTATCGATTTGTCTAAAATTTTACTCGATTGTAAAATATAAAGGGTTATTCGAATATTTAAATTTTATTAATTTATTCAATAGAATTGAAAGTAGTTTGATAGTCAAGCTGTTAGAATGCAAATGCGAAGTATTTCACAAAATTCATTTTTAGCAGAGAGAGAGAGAGAGAGAGAGAGAGAGAGAGAGAGAGAGAGAGAGAGAGAG
>NW_017300102.1:643170-650806 GCF_001594075.2 Trachymyrmex cornetzi | reverse complement strand
AGAGAGAGAGAGAGAGAGAGAGAGAGAGAGAGAGAGAGAGAGAGAGAGAGAAGGGGGGGAGTACATTCTGAATAATTTTATATTAATAATACAAACGGTCGCACAATTACATTTGCAAAAATGATTTTATTTTTACAATAAAAAAGGTTGAGCATATGCCACACACTAGATCTTGTTAGTGAAATATCATCAATATATTCGCATATAGAATTAAAAGAATTAACAATAATTATGCTAGTTACAATTAATCAAAATATATAAACGTTTCGGCCCTGAATGTGGCCATCTTCAGTATAAATAAATACAATATATAAAATTATAAAGATATTTGCACATACAGAATAACGGTTATAATTAGTAGATATAATAAAATTTTTTTGTTGTCAAAGTATAAAATAACTCAATCTAATATTATTGAGTATTTAGTCGTGTGATGAAATTATCGATTAATAAAAAAATTATTTTATTTTTAATTTAAATTTTGATATAAAAATATTTAGTAAAATATATGTAAATTTTATAAAATACTAGTTTTCTAAATAATGTTTCTTTATATGAAAAAAATATTAACGAGATAAGGGTGACCAGGGCTGGTTGGCACAGTTTTTGAATAATGATTTTTAGAAAAAAGTAGACGTAAGATTTTGAAATATTATAATATGTCCCTATTTCTTAGGTATTAAAAAAATATTACTCTTGAATTATCGTACAAATATTTATTTTTAAATATAACTATGAAAATATGATAACATAATTAGCATTGCACGCAAGATTGCGTTCCAGGTTTGGCATATTTTTTTGTGAACATAACATATAAAATATAGAGTTTTTATTTTAATGTAAGCTCTACATTTCAAGAAATAATAGTAATCATAGCGTTAATTTAAGCAAAATGGTTATTTTAATTATAAAATACATAATTTGTTTTCGTACCATAGTTTCTATACTAAAAATGAAAAAAACATATATCTATATGAAATATTATATTCGTAAATATATTCTTTAAAGAACGTGTTGATTTAAATATCGAGAAAAATGTTTGGTTTGATTAATTGAAATTCTGGTTGAAAATGTATGAATCACAATTTTCTGGTTAAACCTATACCAGAATTCTAATTGGGATAATTGGAATTTGTAGTGATATAATCAGAATCCTCTGATTCGTACATTTAAAATCAAATATTTTTTTTAATGAAGAGATTAAAATTGGTTATATCACTTAATTCCTCATTTTTTAATCAATCTATTCTACATGGACAATTATAATAAAAGAGATATTTACAAACTTTATTACAATAATGATTAACTAACTATAGTAAAAATTATAAGACATCATTTTTTATAAGAACAGGAAAATCGTGTGATTGATAATGCCAAAAATTAATAAGCAAAAAAAAGAAGATAAAAACATTTATTTATCAATTCATTTTCTTAAAAATTATTATAAGGCCGTGTTCCAATATACACTGCCAGTGCTGAAAATCTATAGTGCACATTACATATACCATAGATTTTCAGTAATGGCAGTGTATGTATATCAAAACACGACATAAATAATATCGACGCTTTTGGCATGAACCATTTTATTGTAAACTAATTTAATATTATATTAGTAATCTAGTAAAAAGAAAAAAATGCTCTGCCATATATTGATTGAGTTCTTAACTTTTTGACAATCAATCCTGGTATAATAATGCTATCAGTCTTCCCTACTAATTACATTTGGTTTAAATATATTCGCATTTCTATATAACATAATATCTACAATTTTTTAATATTATAATCAAAGAATTTTTTCAAAAGAAATTTCTTTAAGTTTAATATGTGAAGTTTTTTTACGTATCATATTTTTAATTATGGTCAATAATAAAAAATATAATAATTTGAGATTTAAATCATTTGAAACAATTATTTAATTTTTGCAATAATCATCATAGATGTATATTGTCAGCTTTAATTGACTTCACTTAATAATTTTATTGGTTGTTCACTATTACGACAAATTAAATCCAATAATCCGATTAGCATTAGCGCTTATTAACGTTCCACTTATCGCAAAATATTGTCTAAAAATGCTAATCGATATTAAGACTATAATAGTCTGAGAGTAATCATTCGTTAAATATTTCCGATGTTTATCCAAGAGAACAGTTACAGCTTTAGAACAATTTTATTTAATAATGATTTGATTTGTCGTTAATTAACAACAAATTAAATCAATTCAAATAAATCATTAAAGCGCATTAAAAAAACTCTCTTCGTAATACAGCAGATAGCACAAAAAATTCGGACGTATGATATCACGCGTTTCAGTTTAGTTATCGGTTTAATTATCTGATGATGTATACGCAAACGATGCAGTTAGTATCCCGTCGCCAACGCTGCGCTACGCGGTGTGAGTAACAGCGTCTATCGCGAAACGACCAGCTCCGAAGGTGGATTGTCACCTCGAGCTGTTCGATACGCCCGGCGGAACCGTTTGCTGAAACTTCATCGAGGACCGTCGGCTTACCTCAAAGTGGCAGGTCCTGTTCCGAGATCGAAGGTGAACTGCACGTGGCCCGAGGAGAGATAGAGAGCAATAAAGTCACCGGTGGCATCGCTGTGATGGCCGTTGTAGAGTATCACGCCGTCCGGCGCGGTCGGTTTTAACGTGACGGACAATTCCAGCCACGACAGCGACGTGTCCGCCAATCCCGGATAACGTAGGTAAGAGGATCCGTTGAAGGATGGAACCTGTGGGAATAAAACATCGTTGTGGTCTGAGATTGCATGGAAATGTCGTTACTGGGCAAATGCATTCCCGTTTTTGCCGCCCACCCTTAATCGCCTGCCATTGGGGAAACTGGTGAACGCATCGTATTTGTTAGGTTTCATGTTTTTTAAACGGTAGTAGGCAAGCATAAAAAAATACAGGATGTTCTCTTTGTTTGGCAAACTATCTATATATTTTCGATTAATTTGCGCTTAATAAATCAAGTTATTGATAAATCAAGAGAGATCATCAATTGTTACAAGTTTTTAGCACTTAACATGAATATTTGCATTATTCCTTACTGTAAAATTAACAAAAGGCTAAACAAAAATCTATTGAGAATTAAATTAAATTTAAAAAGCTTTTTGTTTACAATAATTTACAATTAAAGAACAATTGATTTTTTAAATAGTTTTGTTTAAAAAATCAAGGATTAAAAAAATGTTTCAGTATATTTGAAATATTAACGTGGAATTATCAGAATAAAGAATTTTATTTCTTACATATAGAAGTGTAACAGACTTTTTTAAAATTAAATTTTTAATTAAACTTTCAAATTTGCTCAATAATTTTTAATTCAGAAAGTACAAGAAAGAATATAAAATGTGACAAACATACAGATAGAAAACAAAAGAATATGAAAGAATTATAGATAATTGTAAAAGATGTTATAGGTAGATATAATCTTTCCATCTTCTTTATATATTAAATTTGGAAATGTGATGTTAGTAGAGATTTCTTGTGATATAATGTTTCGAATGCGAAACGTTAATATTATACATACTTGCGTGTACCTACTGTAAATGATAATATAAATTTAAGGAGAAAATTGCAGTGATAATTCATAACTGCTTCCCGAGAACACGAGACTTTAACGTATTCGTAAGTATGGTATTCCAAAAGGAACTATTATATTGTAGCAAAATTATCCATAAACTAAATATGTATTATAGAAAGAGAGAAGAAATAATTTATAAAAAGGATTTTAGCAAATTTGAAGTAATTTTATTTTAAATTACTTTCTTTATATATATATATAACATTTTATATTGAATAAATATTTACATAAATGAGAGAATAAATAAGCATTTCTATTGAAACAAATGTCAATAGTATGATATACCATAATGTAGATATAATTAATTATTGTCGTACCAATTAATTTTTCTATTACATTGATTTGTTCGATTAATTTGATGTGAGTTTTTTTTAAGAAATTAAATTATTCTTGTTACTCCATACTTGTAATTATATTAATGAAAAATATTTAAAAAAAAAAAAGTTTTTACAAATATTTGTAAGAAAAAGTGGTTTGTGTTATCACGAAAGTATTTCTTTCCTTTTTTTGCTCTATCTGGAAACGTTCTTCTCGTATTCTTCTCATATTACAGGTACTTGTTCCTTCATTCGTAACAATTTTAAAATCGTAATAGATTTAAGCAATATATTTCTTGTTATTACAAACGTACATGTTTGCTCTGTTGCGCGCGCGCACGTACGCGCACACACACGCACACCCATACACACGCGCGCGCACACACACATTTCTCTTGCGGCACTATAATAACTCTTCTCGTCGTCAAGCATAAAGTAGAGAAACTTCTGGAACAGCTGTTGTTATTTAATTTACGGCTAGTGTGAGATTTTGTGCTTTTCGTAAATCGGAATGCAAATATGGTGTATGTCACTGTCTCGGATAATCCTTAATATAGCTGCATTCACCAAGTATCTTAAGAGCAGTAAGAGGTCGAAACGCGCTGCTTCCGTCTTAATGAGTTTGGCTGATAATTTTGTTTGTTACGTCAGTTACCTGATAAAATGCGAAATGTAAACGCTCGTGTAGGATCCTACGACGAATTATAGTATCTTGACATTTCACAAAACTCAAATGGGAAACATCAATGTGTATGTTATATAAATTTTATAGTATAATTTTATTTTCTTTTATTTTATCTTTTTTATTTTTAAATATATCATTAAATACATCATTGAAATCGAGCGATGTATTTTCTCTTATGAAAATTTTATAATTGTAATTTGATTTTTATATCCTTTACCTATATTTTTTACTTGATTTTAATAAGAAATAAACATATTAAAAATACGCTAAATCATATACCTATAAAGAAGAAAGAAAGCTGGATAATATGAATTTTTTTTCCGCGCGCGTGATCTTAAATATTGAATTAAAATAACAAGTATAAAAGTTTGAGATGTCTGCTTCTTGACAAACATATTTAATCAGAAATATATTTATAAATATAGGAGTCATGCAGGAGGCCCTGAGATATATATATATATATATATATATGTATGTGTATATATACATATTATATATCTTAAATATTATTTTTTAGAATAAATAAGAATTTATATTTTTTGAGATTACGGAAATATGTCTATTTATTCTCATCAAACTGAGAATTTAATTTGATTTTTTAAAGAAAGAGAGAAAGAGAAATATAGTATTATTTTAAAATATACACATATAGTTTACTCTAAATTAATTAAAATTTTATTATTGCTTTCAAACATTCATTGAAACCTTACTTAATAAAAAAATTATTTACTTTTCTATATTTATATCAAAAAAATATTATAACGTCTGAGTTATGAAATTATCCATTATACTATATAAATCACATTACGAATATCATTTCCTGTCTACCTTTCCATTTTGCTTGATACTTATTCGATTTCTTTGCTCGGGCGCTCAAAGATCTTTTAGTGTACTTTTCGTCGAGTCGTAGAAAAGGACGGTGAAAAATTCGAAAAATCAAAGGAACGAAAGTGCAAACGGTCCTTTCAAAGTACGGCACGAGAGCGGCGTAAATTAATTACGACAAAACGGAAGGAATCCTGACAGCGCTGTTAAGTTAGGCGGGATATGCTCCTTTAAGATATTTCCAGCCCCGCACGACGCCTATATGCTCGTTGGCCTCCTTTTCCTTTTCCTGCTACGTAAAAGCTACGTCCCGGTGATAAGGAGTTCCCACGGGATAGCCAGGAGAGAAGTAACCTTGTATTATGCGAAAGACCAGCAACTCTCGTAAGATCCCTCGGGGAACACCCTTTCTCACCGCTTACGACGTCGTCCTTCTGTTCGGCTTATGTCCTTCTGCTGTTCATAGCAATCTGCGGACTGCGGCGCAAAGACCGTTGATAGGTTCACGAATTTTTTACGAGACGGTTTTGAACTTCGAAATGTCCTGCTGCATTATCGAGTAGACGTGGTTACACACGTCGGTATTACAAACGCCATTGAAACTAAACATTTTTCTATATACCGAATAATCGTTTGATCTTTGAAGGTAATACTTTGTTGATTGTATTAATTTTGTTGTTACGGAAAATGCCTTTGCATGGGCGGCGAAGTAAAATTTTTCAGTATATGGAGTTCCCGAAGATAGATTGAGGGAGAGAAGAGGAGGGTGAGGGGATAAATATATTTCCTCATACATATCTTTTCTATATGGCAAAAGTAGCCGCTCTAATTTTTTTTTAAATAAAATTATTGTATTAATGAGCTCCTTCATATTTAACTCGATCATTTCTCGATAAATGTACAATGTCGCAATATGATTTACGTTTTTGTTTCATTGTCGATCGAAGATAACTTTTTAAATGTCTTAAATAAGAAAATGATCTTTCATTCGAACAAGTTGATGTAGGAATCGTTAAAAGAATACGAATAAATTTTATGTATTTTGATACAAGATCTCTGATCTCGGGATTGTCACGTAAAAATTGCATTACATCCTTCAAGCAAAGCAGTGGCATTTTTCGTATGTTTGTAATTTCTAAATTATAATTTCTAATTTTTAAATTTCTCCCGACTAAATATCATACAGATATGAAATTCAGTGTATGGAATTCCATACATTGAATCATTCAGTATATGGAATACTTCATATCAACCATACTGAAGTCGCTACCCATGTGCCTTTGCATTTACGTTCAGCGTATTAATTCTATTAAACTCTTAATTACGTATTCGTATATTTCTAATAAATATATTTCAAATTTATTTCATAATGAGAGAGAACATATATCTATTTTTTAAATAGAAATAAATAATGTGATAGCACATCTATTTTTTATGCAATTTCAATATTATTTGGTTATAAATAATAGTGCTGATAACATTTTTTATTCATGTAGTTATAATTCAAAGATTTTATGCTATAGTTATAATCCAAAGATTTTATGCTTTTCAATAATACGATTAAAAATATAATCAACAAATTATATTTTATTATTATGGTCGGATCGGGTATTATGAGCACCCTTTATATATTTCTGTAACGGTTGGTACTAGTAGTACCAATTATTGTAAAGGACGCATCTGTCTTCGCGACATTCCAATATACTGTGAAGTTTGATCTAAATTAATATTTGTAATATTATAATATTTGTTAATATTTGTAAGGTAAACAATATTGAGGCATTCTAACTTCATAAAGTCCCGCGACCATTATTGATTTATTAGACACGGAAGTTTTTCTGATAGGTGTGCATGATCGTGTATTATGAGCATCTTCATTATTCCTTATCGTACACTGAAAAAAAGTCTGGTGAGGGGTCAACTATGACAATTCAGTGTACATTTCTTTAGAAATATATTGCGACAGTATAGTAATAAAACAGGCTAGCAGTAGTAGTAGCAGTATTAGCAATACGCTAGCAATACGTATAGTAGTACATAACAATACATTAACAATACTTGGCAATATTGCGCGCAATAAGTGGTAACACTTACTAAATATATGTAAATGTAACATTATTTTTTGGTTATATTAACCAAACATTTGATTGGCATATGTTCTAATAAAATATTTCATATTATATATATGTATATATATATATATATATATATATATA
>NW_017300102.1:640959-641574 GCF_001594075.2 Trachymyrmex cornetzi | reverse complement strand
AGCTTATAACGGTGACTTTTTTACGTCTAAATTTTAATATACTTATATATATGTAGTTTTTTTATAATTTTAGTAAGAAATTTATAAATATTAAACTGTCATAGTAAACTGTCATTACTTGCCCCAGGAGATACGTTTTCTTTGAAACTTCACTTTAAGAGAAACCAAAATAATATTATTTGCAAATATAGGGATTATATCAAAATAGAAATAAAAACATACGATACAGAATAGATTAAATCTCATTCTAAATTCAGCAATCGAAAAATATATAACTTGAAATACCACAAAAAGTTTCAGGTTTTACCATGTTTCATGTTGGCAAAATTTTTGGCAAAATTTTCTTCTCTGTTCGACTTCACAATTTCACTACATTCTCAAAAGATGATTAGATGCTCGTGAACTATCTGTGTAATTGACGATACTGATGGAATAGACACGGGAAAGAGAAGAAATTTAAATCGACGCTATTTGCCCCCCGTCATTATTTGCCCTCCTTTCCCTTAATGAAGAGATTTAAGAAAGAGAATTAATAATATACAGCGTGTTCATATGTGCGAACAGATTTAGATAAGTATGCGGTTTAGATTTAATATAGAATAAGTATTTATATGG
>NW_017300102.1:638888-640520 GCF_001594075.2 Trachymyrmex cornetzi | reverse complement strand
AATTAAATGTTATATGTTGCAATAAAATATATGTTCTTTTCGCAATTTACAAAATACAATAGTATATGTTACATGTTGCAAGAAATTATATATTCGTTTTGCAATTGGCGTAATTTAAAGATTTGCTTTTATTTTTTTTTAACACATGCATACGTACTACTAAGGGGTAATTTATAATAAAAAATTAACAATATTATCACATGAACTATATTATTTATGTAACGGTTTTTTTTTAGTTTATGTAAAGTACAGTTTTTTTTTATGGAAGGTACATACACATTTGGCGCCTTTTTTTTACCTTTTTTATAAAGGTGATTTTTATATATATGTATAACAGTATATATAAACAAAAAGTTTAAATAAAATATAGAATATATTCTAAATGATATACATGTTTGTCATTTCCGTTATTTGTAAGACTGAAATCATAAAATAGAAAGAAATTTAACTTTTAATTACTTTTTTTTATTAACTTAACTTTTAATTCAATTAATTTCATTATACATTAACTTGTATCTTAACTAAGTTAAATTTTCAAGGTTGTTAACTTTAACTTAACTTAGTTAAAAGAAAAAATTAACTTACCCAACACACTGCTAATACTATTATATATAATAATTATAATCTTTCCTATAAGAGGTACATAAGTAAGCGAATATCGACATAGGAGTTGTGTTGCTCAGTGGAAAAGTGGCAGCCTCGTAGAGCAGACTTGGAGACCAGGCCTCGGTTCGAATCTCGATAGGAACGGAGCTGATTTTCTCGTGCTATCAGTTATACCTTACGACGAGCAATTTCGAGTGGTGAAAACGTGCAATGTGAGTGACGAGTGCTAAATAAGTATTTTGCACTCGTATAAGTTTTTTCACTCAAATTTACGTTTTTACCACTCAAAAATACTCGTAATGTATACGTTTTTACCACTCAGATATACTCGTGTCCTGCATGAGTGCAATCCGTTTTAACCACTCATTTTTACGGAAAAGTTCCTGTTTGCGATCTAAAAACGGAGTCATACTCACTGAGTAAAATGCACGTTTTCATCACTCAAATTGACCGTTCGCGCGGGCTAAAAACGGGTTAAAAACGGTGAAAAATTTTTATAAGGGCAAGCCATTTCAAAACGCCTCAAAGCCATGGGAATGATTCAGAAGCAAGGAAATTGGGTGCCGTACGAGTTGAAGCCGAGAGATGTTGAACGGCGTTTGTTTGCTTGCGAACAGCTGCTTGAAAGGCAAAGACGGAAGGGATTTCTGCATCGCATTACGACTGGGGACGAAAAATGGGTTCATTACGTTAACCCCAAGCGCAGGAAATCATTGGGAGTTCCCGGCCATGCTTCCATGTCGACGGCCAAACCGAATATTCACGACTCCAAGGTCATGCTCTGTATTTGGTGGGACCAGTTCGGCGTAGTGTGTATTATGAGCTGTTAAAACCGACTGAAACAATCACAGGCGATCGGTATCGAACGCAATTGATGTGTTTGAGCCGAGCATTGAAAGACATATGGCCGCAATACAACAAGAGACACGATAAAGTAATTTTGCAGCATGACAATGCTCGACCCCATGTTGCGAAAGTGGTCAAGACATACTTGGAAACGTTGAAATGGGAAGTCCTACCCCACCC
>NW_017300102.1:630458-638701 GCF_001594075.2 Trachymyrmex cornetzi | reverse complement strand
CCCGCCGTATTCTCCAGACGTTGCTCCCTCTGACTATCACTTGTTTCGATCAATGGCACACGGCCTGGCTGACCAGCACTTCCGTCTTATGAAAAAGTAAAAAATTGGATCGATTCGTGGATCGCCTCAAAAGGTGACCAGTTTTTTCGACGCGGGATTCGTACGCTGCCCGAAAGATGGGAGAAAGTAGTGGCCAACGATGGACAATACTTTTCATAATAAATGTATAACCAGTTTTTTACAATAAAGCCTTGAATTTCGGAAAAAAACGGCGAAAGCAAAGTTGTACACCTAATATATTAGGTGTTAAACTTAATTCCTGCCGCTCGCTACTAGAGGGTGCTGGCTCCAACGCTGGCGAGTTTCGATGAAGTCATATGTCTTTTGTAGTTTAGACATCGCTGAAAGTAATTCAATCCTCACAGGTTAGATTTCTCGACGCCAAAGAGATTTTTCAATCGATTGAAAATGAATCGCGATAAGCTGTTTTTCCGACATGTGCTTCTTCACTACTTCGACCTCAAGAAAACCGCAGCTGAAACGCATCGCTTATTATCCGAAGTTTATAGTGACGAAACTCCATCGGAAAGAACATGTAGAGTTTAGTTTAAACGCTTCAAAAATGTAAACTTTTGAAAATTGTAGTTATTATGTAACAATATATATTACCATGAAAAGTAACTGATATATTATTCAAAGTCCCAGTTCAAGGTGAACATACACCTCAGGGACTCATGGTAAACATGCACCCCAAACGTGAGAGGCAAGGGGACTCACAGTAAACAAGCACCCCAAACGTGAGAGGCAAAGTGACTCACGATAAACAAGCATCCCAAAGGAAACAGAACTTCCTACGTCCATGTCGTTGTTTCTGGGTAATGCTAAAAATAAGATAAACGCATTTAAACAAACTGCTTCTTAGCGCTTTTTGACCTTCTCAAGGTCAAAATACAAAATTTTAAAATATCATTTCTGACGTAAAATTTCCCGCTCTCTTCGAATCCGGTGTCAAAAGTAGGTGGTCCCATTTAAAAAAATTACTCTGACCTCCAAATGACCTTGGAAATTGACCTCAAGATCAACTTCATTAAATTAGAAAGATGACCCCCATTGTCCTGAACAAGTTTTGTCTGAACTATTTTTCTGTATCTGCCTTACCGACGGAGAAATTTGGGTGGGTCCCGTAAAATGGCCTACCGTGTATACATTTTATAATATTTTTATATTTGGTGCATTTTTTAATATAGAAAGAATCATTCCTCTATATACTTCTTTTTAACCAACATAATTTTTGCGAAACATAACGTATCCTTCTCTTGGCATGTAATTTCCGGAAAAGCTTTTCATATTCTTTCGTTTTAGCGTATAGAAACCACTTTGTTCAAATTGCATATGAATAGAAAGAAGGTTATAATTTAAAAAATTGTAACTATGAATTCAAAATTGCCTAAATGCTATGTGTATTGATGGATCATACTTTTTTCAAATGTTAAGTGTATAAAAATTCAAAATAAAATTACATAATAAAAACATTATATTAAATTTTTTTAATATTTGTTTAAGCAATAAATATTTGTTTAAGCAATAAATAAATTTATAAAAATTTTATATTCTATTTGTTTATCTCAATTTATAAAATTTAATAGCAAAACTTAGCGTACTTAATTCTTTTACGTTTCGATAAGGAAACTCGTCAGTTATTTATTTACGCTTGACTGGAAGGAGTATTATCTTTCTCGTTTCACGTAAATGATCCAATAAAGCGTGTCATGCGCATTTCTTACGATAAAATGCCGTTTGAATTGCTTAATTTTATCTTGACATTAGCGTTTTATTTCGATATCCGGTGGCATCTTTCGGCGGATGTTGCAAAAATGGTCGTCGCCGTAAATTACGACAATATTCCGGCGACATTTGGTTATTGCCGCTATATCTCTTCCGCTTGTACGTTAATGGAATTAAACTCGGGAACGGTCGGGCGAGACCAAAGTTCGAGAACGAGTTTCGAGTTTGAAGTGATACTCGTTAACTCGAGCCCTTTATGGTTGTTTCTCGAGCTAGTTTATGTTCTGATTTCGAGATCGGAAACACGGTAATCCTACGAAGGGATACATCTCTCTACTGGCTCTTGCAGTTCCTGCACGCAAAACGCAGTTTGTATTGTATGCAATACAAAGAATAGCTTTTAAAATGCTGCTATTAATTTAAAACATTAATAATTTAATATCCGTAAATAATTTTAATTAAGTACATTTACAAAATTAGATTTTTATCATTTTTTAAATAAGTGTTGAAGCAATTTTCACAATTTGTAAAGCATATGTCTTTTACATTTGCTGAGGACAGTCTAGTTGGTCCTCAGAAAATTAATCTTAACACAACTGTCACTGATATTGAAGATAAAGTAGCGAGACGTTACTGACGCATGCGAATGAATTTTTATAACTTGGTGTCATTCCGCTTCGTGTCGGAAGTAATATCGGTCGAACGCCGATACCAATTTCATGATATCGGAGTGAATATACCCCTCTGCTTTCCGCCATTGCCATAATCGATATCGTATATATAACCGCGCATAATCCGCGAGAAACGTGCACACGCGCGGGCGAACCGCATATGGTAACTTCCGGCGGCGACGTTCGCTCGATTAAGCCAACTGATATAAATCGCGAGAATTTCAATAAACATTCGGTCTAAAGTATTTTTATATATGTATATGTGCACATGTATATTGGTGCGCGAATTATACCTTTCTATTCGTTTAAGCCGCCTCATTAGCGGCGCGAATGTTAATTACTCGTAGCCGCCCGCTTAATATTGCGCGGATAAACGCGTCATTTGCGAAGTGAGTGGACGCTATTGATTCTCATATGTCGCGTCGCATTTTGCGACAATACATTAACGCAGCAGAATAATGCATATCCTAGAACGGCTTTTTAAACGGAATAGTGTGGCCACAGTATTTTATGCGAAAATAATGAGACAACCTTTGAATAAAATATAATAATATAAACTATTTTAATGTCATAAACCATCGCATTGTTGTAAATTTTTTTTATATTAAAAATTTTCTATAAATTCAAATCTCATAAATTTTTCCAAACAGTTTAAAATTATAAATATACGTAAATCTTTTTTATGAGTGTAAAAAGTAGAGACTGGCAATCAGTCATGCTACGATAAAATTTTGGCGCTTAAAGGACTGTTAGCATCCGACTTTAACAGCCTAAAAAACCAAAGCCCATTTACTTAAATCCCTCTTTACAATTTTAATATACTCAACTCTCCCCTCTCTCTCCTTTCAAATAAGCTATGACTCATCTCATTTACCATTTCAGTTCTTGCAATATTCTCGTCAAAAAAGAACTGCTAAGAAATTATGAAAGAATTAAATGCACTTTTTTTCATTCACGATAGATATGAATTTAATCTAGAAAGAGACAATATTTAAACTAGAAAGAGACAACTGATGCTTAAGTCAAGCTTATTCGATTCGTACTCCATCGATGTAATCGGATCTTAGATTAAAGTAAGCTTCATATAATCCATTAAATCTCGTAACGTGATGGCATAACAACGTCATGTCTGATATGATGTAAACACGTTCGCTGTCTGTGCATCTGCAAATATAGATACAATTCCCACGTATAAGGAAGCGATCCAAGTTGTATATAGCGAATCTTATGTGTTTTGAAACATGTTCTTTGAAAAACATTTTTTTAATTAAAGTTATATTAAGATGCTTTTAACTAATCGCATAGAATATGAATAATACAGAAATTTTTAGATCCGATTTCTGTCCACGAATTTAATTGTTACATGATATGATTGATGTGTGAATTCCTAAGTAGAGAGAAATTCGTGTATCATTAAACTTTATACAATATACGCCAGACTGTATGTATATGTGTATATGGACAGAAATATCATGATGGGATAGTAAAACGAATAAACTAAAATACATGATATTATCGTAATATTTTTATTACAAATTATGTTTAGATTTATTGAATGATATAATTCATAGTTTGCTGTCTTTTCAAATGGTTCCAATTAGAAATACATTGAAATATCTATAAATAAATACTCTTTACCTCGTTCTTTAAAAGAATATTTTTTAAATCTTATTTTCAATCTTCTATTAATTTATGCAGCATTTTATTATGTTGTAAAAGTCATTTTAAGAAAAAATGGCATTATCGTGTGCAAGAAATATATGCGTTAAATAAATCCGAAAACATGAAATGTGTCAGATGAAAACGTCTCTAAACCCCTCTCCGACGGAAATACATTACAGTAGTGAATGTATCATTAGCAACATGCGAACTTGCAATATTCGTTCGAGATACCCGAAAATTGCTAAAACTTAAATTAAGACCACAAACGTTTATATTCACGTCAATAACAAGTTTAAGAGTGAATCATATAGTAATTTGTTATGCATTTGCTTTCTATTTGCAACGTAATACGAAAAAATGAATTTTATAATTGTCTTATCTGTTTTCTTTTCTGGTTTCCCTTTAAATCATACATATCTGTTTTCTTATCTGTCTTATTTATAATCAGTCCTATAATAGTCACATTTTTAAATTAAGATTTTTATCTATTCTTAATAATGTTTAATAATGAATATGCGCTATGCTAATAAGATGTAAATGCTTCATATAAGAAAAATTATTACATAACGAAAATTCGAGCAATTTAAATTTAAATTTTAATAGTGTATTTAGTGTATATATTATATTATATATTATTATCTACAGAAATATAAACATTGTCAAAATAAACAATAAGAATCTTATTGGACCGTTATACATGTGAATACACAACCAATAAGAAATAAAATTCATAACAGTCGAAGCTGGATCTTTAGTGCTGGATCTTTAGTTAAATAATTGAATGTGAATTACTAAAATAAAGCAATACAATTTATTAAAAATAAAGCAATACAATTTATAAATTATTCGTAATGAATTAAATAAACAAACCGTTTTCATGCTTTTAGCAAGTGATTTTTTAATAATTTCATTGATTATGCTAAATTGTAGCGTAATATGGAAGAAATGCTTTGGAGCTTTGTATTATCAGTAGATTTCGTAACACCATTCTTATTTGTAAGCTTGGTGATTGTTTGTGCTTATAATTCCTTCGAAATTGATTTGGTTACCTGTAGATCCACTCGGGTTTCGCAGAGATCGCCCGTGTAGCCGAGCGGGCAGAGACAGACAGCCGTGTCGCCTCCGGTTGTCAGGCATTTTCCACCGTGGGAACACGGCACCTTACTGCACCTGTCGGCCGTACACTCCTCTGGAACGACAATAAATCAGGCGATTTAATAAAAGTTCCGGCGGAGTGCGAAATCAAGAGTTACACGAGTGAAAATCGGATCGAGGCCGACTCGATTCGACTCGACTCGACTGCGCGCGAGATAAAACCAATAAAATCACTTGCGCCTCGACAGGCCGTCGCGTCCGATTTATCGAAGTGGAGAAGTATCAATCTCTTCCGCTTCATCGTATTTTCGACGATATCATTTAGCGTGCACGAGCATTGACGAGGAAATTTTTTTGCGCGCGTCCACGCAACGTCGACAATGATATAACACTCGATGTTGGGCTTTACGACATGATGGGACAACCGGCCGGAAATACACGATACTCCGTCTCCGTTGCGAGATATATATTTAACGTTATATGTTTTTTATGTCACTAATTTTGATTGGTATTTCCGTAAAATTTCGTATTTGTGCTATCATCGCACAACAAATTATTGCTTGTAATTAGAGTTCTTTAAGTATTGTTACATAACAAAAAGCTTAAATTAAATTAGAAAAAAGCTATCAATTCTACGATTCCAGTCTTTCATCGGCAAATTTATTAAATAATAATTACAAATTAATTGATTATTTGTCATTTATAATTTTAATAATATGGCAAAGAAAACAATAAATTTTTTAATTATTAACGTACATATACGTATGTTAATAACTTAAAGATTATTCTTAATCTATTAATTTTAATATCTATTAATTAATGAATAGGTTATATTTTATATAAAGAGTATAAACAAAAATTTTTGTTTTGGTTTTTATTTACTTAAGGGGATGCTGGAGTGACGGTCGAAGTTAATCAAAGTCGATAGTACAGACTTTTTTACATTCCAAATTCGATAATAGTGACATCTTTCATTCATTTCTTATACTTATCTATATCGTTGTGTTTCGCTCAAACGCATTCATCTGTCCTTATCTGACGTATTGCAACGCCATCTCTTAGAAAGAGATCAACTAAAATACTGCACGGTTTCATGGCTTCACGTCAATTTTATTCGTAGTATACGAACGAAATTTTTGGCGACTCTTTTCTCTTGTACCAAAGCCTCTACATCGTTTCTAAAAGCATAGGATTGTTGTTCAAGGTTTTCTGTAGGCTGCTGGTTACTTATTTTAAACGGGTAAAATCTGAAACTCTTATATGCAGCACATATTGTGACGAGTTGACTGCAGGAGCCGGTGACAAAACTACAATTTTTAATTTTCTTTCATTTTTCGTATTACATTGTAGCTGGCAGCCTGTGTTGTTGTCGATACTTTGATTGTGGAGAAGGACTTCAATCCATAAACACAATTAAGAGAAAAGAGTCTTTAAAAATTGATGGTAAAACAGGACACTCCAGCATCCCCTTAAGCCCATTTTAGACGATTTATAATTTGGGACCAAATTAAAGATAAAATTCTACTTCTAATTGTGTGCGTGCGTGCGTGCGTGCATGCGTGCGTGCGTGCATGCGCGCGCGCACGTATGTGTGTGTGTGTGCGTGAGATACATATGTCATATATCCTAAATATTAAGTGTTAAATTTAATTCCTGCCACTCGTTACTAGAGGGTGCTGGCTCCAACGCTGGCGAGTTTCGACGATGAAGTCATATGTCTTTTGTAGTTTAGACATCGCTGAAAGTGATTCAATCCTCACAGGTTAGATTTCTCGATGCCAAAGAGATTTTCCAATCGATTGAAAATGAATCGCGATAAGCTGTTTTTCCGACATGTGCTTCTTCATTTCTTCGACTTCAAGAAAACCGCAGTTGAAGCGTATCGCTTATTATCCGAAATGTATGTTGATGAAACTCCATCGGAACCAACATGTAGAGTTTGGTGAGAGACAAAGAACGTCCAGGACAGCCGAAAAAATTTGAAGATGTCGAGTTGCAAGAATTGCTTGATGAGAATCCAGCTCAAACGCTTTTAGAGTTGTCGAAACAGTTAAATGTTACTCCAAAGGCCGATTGAATGACGAATTGATGCAAAAAAGATCATCTGTAGCCAACAATCGACGCAAAGTCATTTTGTTGCACGATAACACTCGACCGCATGACGCGAAAAGCGTGAAGCAGGCACTTCTAGAGCTTGAATGGGAAGTTCTCCCGCATCCAGCGTACTCTCCAGACTTGGCACCGTCGGATTACTATCTCTTCCGATCGATGCAACACGCACTTACGGACACTTCTCCAGTCACAACGAAGTCCAAAAATGGGTGAATGAATGGATCGCCTCGAAAGACATCGCGTTCTACCGTCGTGGGATTGCCTTGTTACCAGAGAGATGGGAAAAAGTAGTAGAAAATTGAGGAAATTACTTTGATTAAGGTATTCATTCATCTTCCCTTCAAAACAAATCAATTTTGGAGACGAAAAAACGGCAGAAATTAAGTTTAACATCTAATATAAATGTATACTCTGGTATATATTGTATATATTGTATATATGTGTGAATTTTATCTTTTTTTTCGAATGTTTTCTATTTTATTCGATACGCAAAATTATAAATAGAATTCTCTTCCGAATTTGGTTGGGAATTATAGATTGTCTAAAGTTTCAGCTATTAGGTGTAATTTCCTCCATTTTCTACTTTATTACTAATTAATAATACTTTATTAATAATACTTTGATTAAGGTATTTCCCTTCGAAACAAATCAATTTTGGAGACGAAAAACGGCAGGAATTAAGTTTAACACCTAATAATATATAAAATTTTATCTCTATAGTTTTATTTATTGGGTATGGGAATAAGTTTCCGCCCATTATAGAAAGATGTTGTTAGTAGCATTGCTTGTGTGTTTGGTAGAACGGCAACACATGTGTTTGAAAGGTTTGTGTTCAAACTTTTGAGCCCAATAGTTGACATTCGTTCGAAGCGTAAAAAAGAGTAACTTTTTTTGCGTTGAAGATGTCGGAATTTATTC
>NW_017300102.1:629359-630294 GCF_001594075.2 Trachymyrmex cornetzi | reverse complement strand
CCCCCCCCCCCCGCCGTATTCACCGGACATTGCTCCTTCAGATTTCCATTTGTTCCGATCCATGCAATCGGCTCTTTCTGGAGAACGATTCAATTCTTATGAAGATATCAAAAAATGGCTTGATGAATGAATCGTTTCAAAAGAACCAGATTTTTTCATTCGAGGAATCCGTTTATTACCGGAAAAGTGAGAGAAAGTTGTCGCTTCCGAAGGAGCATACTTTGAATAAACTCACTTATATAGATTTATTTAAATAAACACATCTTTTTCTTTTCAAAAAGGGCGGAAACTTATTCCCATACCCAATATATAAAAAAATATATTCTATCCACTGTAAAGAGATGAAAAAAGTCATATGAATGTGAATCCAGAAATGTTTCTTTTTCAAATTATAAACATTTTTTATTTACAACAGACTTTATTAAGAACAATTTATTTAAAAAATTACTGGAAATGATTTCCTTCCGTATCAATACGTGCCTCGCATTGATCGTGGATTATTTTTTTATTCACCTTTCGTTCATTGATTTTTATTTATAGGAACATTTTAAGACCTTTCCCGGGTAGAATTTTAAAAGGGGGCACGTACAGGCTCTAGATAGTTTTTCCCTATTTCTGTCTAGGCCCCATTCAGGCAAGTCCGATCAGACCCTGTACAGAGATGTAACGCTCGTGCAAATCAGGACCGGATTTGTAAATTTGATTAGGCCCTATTTGGATATGCCTAACTAGGCCCTATCTGGATCTGCCTAACTAGGCCCTATCTGGATATGCCTAACTAGGCCCTATCTGGATATGCCTAACTAGGCCTTATCTGGACACGCCTAACTAGGCCCTATCTGGGCACGCCTAACTAGGCTCTGTCTGGACACCCCTAATTAGGTCCTGTCTAGACATGTTTAACTAGGCCCTATCTGGATACGTCTAAGTAGGTA
>NW_017300102.1:610289-629179 GCF_001594075.2 Trachymyrmex cornetzi | reverse complement strand
GAGTTGGTAGACTTTGACGTTGCCACTGAGCCACACAGCCTTTAACGCTGGTGGTCTCTCTGTTGTATCTATATCTAGTAAATATCTAGGCCCTTTCATAGAACACCTCCCTAGACCCTGGCAGGCCTTGTTAAAGGCACTCACGTCAGTGCCCATTCAAAGCCTGTTTAGGAAATTCCATCTAGAAATTTCCTTCCTAAGCTCTTTCTAAGCCCAACGATGGCAGGCCCTGTTAGGGGCACTCACGTCAATGCCCATTCAAGGCCTGTATAGGAAATTCCATCTAGAATTTTCCTTTCTAGGCCCTTTCTAGGCACAACGATGGCAGGCCCTGTTAGGGACACTCACGTCAGTGCCCATTCAAGGCCTGTTCAGGAAATTTCATCTAGAATTTTCCTTTCTAGGCCCTTTCTAGGCCCAACGATGGCAGGCCCTGTTAGGGGCACTCACGTCAATGCCCATTCAAGGCCTGTTTATGAAATTCCATCTAGAATTTTCCTTTCTAGGCCTTTTCTAGGCCCAACGATGGCAGGCCCTGTTAGGGGCACTTACGTCAGTGCCCATTCAAGGCCTGTTTAGGAAATTCCATCTAGAATTTTCCTTTCTAGGCCCTTTCTAGGCCCAACGATGGCAGGCCTATTTTAGGGTATGCCTATTTGGGCCCAACGTTGACAGACCTATTTTAGGGCATGCCTGTTCAGGCCCTATATGGACGTAGGGCACGCCCCGACAAAATTCTACCCGGGTTGTTTATGTGGAGCTACACATGGTTTCATTCATTGCATGGTCGATTAATAATCGACGAGTTCCGAGTTTGATCTCATTTCTTGCCCTACATATGCTGCTATATGATTAGCTTTAAGAAGTGGTATTTTCTGTACGATTTGTTAAGAAGTTGGAATTTATTATTGATTAAGGAATGAAAATTCCTGGTTACATATGCATATTGAATGCTATATAAGTTGTTATCTGTAGACATGATTGTCGATGCGAAGCATGTTGTCTGTACATTTTATGTATATTATACATAAAAATATTTATAGTATAGAAATTAAACGCTTCCGGACTCACGTTTATACAATTTTCATCCTATTGTTAAAGTTTGATGACATATTTCTGAAACACACACCCTATATATTTTCAATTATATAAAATAAATAAATTAATTTTTTCTTTTTAACTATGCTCCTTATGTTTATTTTAATTATTTATCATATTTAAATAATTTTTTTTACATTTATTTGATATTGATTTTGAACAGAAAAAGCAGTTGCGTAAACTGGAATATAAAGATTAACAATGGACTAAAATCATTCTCATAATGATAAAGATCCGAATTGGAATGTACCCGAGAAAAGATTGAACCAGTGTCGATCTTGTGATAATGAATGACCCGGACGATTTTTACTTTCTGCAGGTTATTCGTTCCCGCGAGTGCCAGAATGTTCGAATCCTGGCCGAAGTTTTCCAATCTAAACGGTGTTATCTTTTCATGGGTCTTCCCATACGGCAAACATAGACCCAATCAGAAAGTAACGTAGAACTTTCGATTTAACTCGTTTCACATCTATCTCATGCGAGATACTATTGTAACAAATCGATAGTTGTAGATAAAAAATAATGAAGTATGATAATTATGAAATAATGTTTATCTCATGAATTGATGTTATTAAAAAATTGGACATCATTTCCCATGTATTAAATTATAGGATGTTAATATTTTCCGCATTTTCCAATTCATATAATAGAAATAATGAATTTGTTTTTGGAATAATTTTTCAATTTTTATACAGTTTTATGCAATAACAGTTTTATCCAATATCACTTTGTCTAATATTTTTCTTATTATGTTTCAAAATATAATAACTATCATAAAAATAATAATAAATTATAAGCACATCTTTTATAAATACATGTAACATGCTTGAATTAAATATCTATATGAATTATGTACAATGTTTATGCGTATTAACATATAACAAATAAATATATAAAAAATAAATATATATTACAAATAAAAATAGGTTCCAATTTGGCAATTAATATTTTGCAAATTGCGTAATAATGCCTCGATTAATATCGATTTTTGATAATTAATACTACACTTTGAAGACCGTATTCCATGCGTGCGATACATTTGATTAATCGTACATAACCGATTATGTTCGCGGATGTGTTTCATCCGATTTTAATATACTACACCTGTACGATATTGTGTGCATTATATACGAACGGAAATACTAAATTCTGCTTCAAGGAAGGGGAAATCTATAATACTTAGCAATATATATAGCTTTTACGTGTATGAAATATTTCATATAAACATTATAAGATTAAATGAGATTATTCATGCAAAATGTACTTTTACTTTATTTCTCTATTTTAAAGCAAATACTTTTTCTTGTATCTTGTGAATAAGAGCATTTGCGCTTCATTATTATTTTTATTATCATAATAATGTTTACTGACATTGATATCGTATCTGTCGCATGATTGATAGTTTGGATATGTCCAACTGCATATGACATACCTATTTAAATTATGTTCTGCACATATTATGAACAATGACACGCTCGATATTACAAAATAGAGATAACATTTGGTTGGCTGCGTCGTGATATAAATACCAGGCAGATGTCCATTACTCAGAGGTAATTAATGCGACATACAAAGCAGCTGTTGCATAGTCGTATCTACACGACTTCCCCTAAATGTTGACAATTAATTACCGACACTCGGGTAATGATAACGATAATTACTCGCGATAATCATGGTCTTGGCTGACACAGTGATTTCTGCTTCGCTCTTCACTGACAAAAGAGGTTATCTTACAATTGTAGTATCTCCGATGTAATTAAACAGAGCATGTCTATTACTCGAACATCGCTCTTTCGGATTTTTTTTAACAACAAAAATTCGATAATCTGTAATTCTATAAAAATAGAAACTATGTGGACGTAAAGATAGTTTATCTGTTTGAGAATCATTTTTTATTGCGGATGAAAATGATATAACAGTTATTCAAATATATAGGACACACAATTGTCTGAATCTAATTTATTATCTTTAAGTTGAAGATATTGAAAAAAATCAAATATTTGGAAAAAGCAAATTTCAACTTTATGAGATCGTTTATAATAGTTTATATGAATAAATAAAAAATTATAATTTTTATTTTATTTTTTATATTATTGTATTTTTTTATAACATATATATACATGTATATATATACATGTATATATATGTATATATATATGTATATATATACATGTATATATACATATATTTTTTAAATATCAAAGAAACATAAAAATAAACTATTTCTGTTCCTCTTTAAAACCGTTGTTAGCTAAAAACATGCTAAAGTTGAATGACTCTATATTTACAAACGTATTAGATTTGACTAAAGCTTCATTTTAGAGACCGCGATGTAAATAACACAAACAATTATGAAATAAAGGCTAAGCGGTTTAATTTGTGTTTATTACTATTCTAGTTCTTATTACATTTCAAGACTGAAAATAATTTCGGCGCGCAATTTACAGGATTAGAATTGTAGTAAGTATATAAATTCACGCGGAATTGTTTTCAGCATTATGATCCAGCTTGACCGCTTTTATTTCTTAATCAAATTTTATATTTCAATTTATATTTAATGAATTTTAACTATTTTTAATATTTTAACTTATATTTAGTGAATTATGTTTCACTATCTGTTTTTGTAAGCGCATTCTTTTTACTGCTTTTTTAGTTAACTTGTTATGCTCTGTTCTATTTTATCGCATTCGTAAATTTTTATTATCACGTAAGAAATTCAAGTAATTGAACTTAGAGTATTTAAATTTGACTAGACATTTATACGATGCTGTTTTGGGTTTGATACAAAATATAGTCTACCGTACAAAATATAGTCAAAATGAAATTCTATCACCAATATGACGAGTACGCTATTTAACCGTCATGTATTGAATCCATTTTAATTGAATACATAATCATCTTTGTAGAGTAAAAAAGCCTGTTCATGCATTTCTCAAACAGTTATGCATTTCTTAAACAGTTTTGACACAAGTAAACTCATAACTCATATAACAGTGCAACGCGAATTTCCTTCCAATAAATTATCACTAGTTGTGAAAAAAGAGAATGCGACATTTAATATGAGACTGGTACATCATTTATTATCGTGCAAACAACGAAATAGTAAAAGGCGAAACTCTCTCTTGCGCGCCCGTGTGTAGAGATTTATTATTATTATTTATTCTTCGTCGCGCGACAGCTGCAAAGTTGACATAGGACCAGAGCTAAAATATTTGAAACAATTAATAACTATGAACTCTAATTAGCTGTCTTGCATCTACGACATGATCGGTCAAAATACGCGATGGAGCGCTACCGAGTGACCGAATTAGCAGCTATATCGGCAAACGGACAACAGGTGTCACATGAATTTAGTTGGCAAATCCTCCAACGCCCGCTCGATTTAACTCCAAATATATATTTCCTTTTTTTTCATTGCTGAGAACAGATTCTCTAAGTAGCTCAAACCTTCGCAAATCGCGCACTTCACTGGTGAGAAATATAATTGTAATATCACATTGCGAAAAACGTTTTAAATAACAATAAATCTTTAACTAACAAAACTATATACTAATACTAGAGGAAGGTCTCCGATACCTTATCACTTTGAGACATATCACTTTGTTTTTAGACAATAGGGTAAACTCGGGTATGATGGCCATAGTTTTTTAAAATGCAAAAAACATACATTTATTCTTGTTACTTTTTAACAATATTTGGGATATTATTTTCACTGAAGCTTAAAGTAACAAATACTATCGAAATTAAAGAGACAATACTTAACACAACTTTAATTTTATCAAAATATTACAAAGTATGCATTAATCATCTTATCTGATTTTTAGGGAAAAGATGGCCATGATAAAGATAGCCATAGTATTTATAAATAAATAGTGAAAATAAAAGTATTAATTATAGGTCACTTTGCAATTTACGTACCTTTATTCTGTATGTAATGTTGATTATGACAGCTTAACTGTAATTTATTAGACATTATAACAGTTTTTAGTAGACACATGCAAAACTTCGCAGAAGTCGAAAGAAAAAATATTAGATAATATTTATAATATTGTTATTTTAAACAGTGTACTCATATGAACTACTGTAAATATTGATTATCTTTAAGAATGACTATAAAAATGCACTATTTATCAATTATTGGAGAAATTGTGGCCTATGGCCATCTTTTCCATATGGCCGTAATACCCTAGTTTACCCTATTTCTTAAACAAAAGGTAAAAATACAACTTCAAAAACATAAATACAAAGTAAAAAGTATCTTCTATCAGATAGTATAAGCAATTTTTATAATAATACTGTTTGCAATTTTGCAATAATTAAGTTTTTCGTAAGTTATGCAAAAATGAGCGTCTGATAAAATGGGCTCCAAAACTGACATAGTAGACAATAATGCCAACATTCCTATTCTATAAATAAAGATATATCCTATTCTGTAAAGAAAACTAATTTATGAAACTATAAATATTTTAAATGACATAATATTATCAATAATACAGTCACTATTATTTTAATTACGCAATTTGCAAAAGAACACCGTAAGAATTTTCTTCTCGGATTCATAGAATTGGTTTTTAGCTGATTTGGTATAGAAATAAGCCACAAATATATGAATTATGAATTTGTACTTCTTTAATTAGCTAAACAGATCATGATTTTATTAGTATTAATAAAGTGCAATAGTTAGTTTCTGAGAAATAAGGGGGTATCACTTTAGGAGATCTAGGTCAGTATCGGCGACTTTCCTCTAATCTATTAATATACATTTTACTGTGCTGTTTTTTCGTATTTTTAAATTTCCACATACTCGATGAAAATTATTACGATTATATGTTATAGTCGGCATTAGAAAGGATAGAAAAATAAATTCAATACCGATATAGAATCGCTGCTGAAACTACTTCAATCCTTGTTTGAAACCGATCACGAGAGTTCGACGATTAGGAAACTTCGGCTCGACGAAATGCCGAAACCGGATGTTACGCCGCGATGCGGTACTCACCGATGTCGAATCCATTCGCGGCATCGCCCTGCGGGGCCAATGGGAAGCGATAATGGTGCTCGTTCGCCTCCAAATGCCGGATGCAGCCCTTAAATCCGGTCCTCACCGGAAGTCGCTCTAAACCGGTCGTGTTTCCGGGTCCGCCAACGAAGAGAGGTTCGCGGAACGTAATTCTCGAGAACAAACCCTGCAATTGAAGTCGGAATTCTCTATATACATATATAGTTATACATATGTAGTTGCAGTGTAACGCACAAACTGGCACAATTGCACGGTTGGTTAATGCATAAAATTACTCCATTGATCAATGCTATTTCTTTGACGATGTACAAGCCCAATAATATTTCCTATTCCTTCGTATATTTCTATGGCTACGGCTATCCACTTGATGCTACAAATACTTCGAAGCATTTTTTTTGATTGGTCAATTAGTAAAATTCTTTCTTCCGATTGGTCAATCAAATGCTTCGAAGCATTTGTAGTGTCAAGTAGACTGCATTCTAAGATATAACAATACATCACAACAGTATGAAAATTATCTCTACGAAATATTTTAATTATATATAATAAAATACAATAAAACTATGAGTATAGGTTTCATTTTTCACAGAGATTTTATATTTAAAAAAATGTAATTAATACTTTATTGCATTAATTAATATAATAATAAAAAATTAAAATAATTATGATACGAATTTGGACAGAGAGATGGGAATAAATCTAATTGAATAAGAGAAATCTTATACTCAATCTTACATCAAAGCGGGTCTTGACTTAACCTTTTGTTGCATAAATTTTTTATTGAACGTGTTTTACTAAATTTTAATATATGGGGGTTTTGGGATCGCTTTGGGATTACAAATCTGATCAAAATTTAAAAAATAATAGATAATGGTGGAAGATATGCAATAGATATTCTTTTTATATATATATATATGTATATATATATATATATATATATATATATATATATATATAAAGTGATTTCATCCCATTTTGTCGCCTTTATTATTTCTTTATCTTATCTATACTTATTTATTTATTTATCTTATCTATATACAGGGTGTCCCGAATTTAAATGTCTAAACTTAGAGAACGTGTAGAGGATCGATAAACTAAGAAAAACAGTCCTGTAGAGATATGTTCGCTTTGCTTCAATTTGAAAAAAAATCGCAAAAACGATAAAACGTAGTTTTTTCATTTTTGTATTTTCTCATTACTTATTCACGTTGTATTTATTTACTTGCTAATGTAAATATTGTTCAAATCCATAATCGGGACGGCCAAGATCCTCCACGTGATTTCTTTGAATTGATTTATTTAGAAGACACACAGCAAAGATTGAAATGTGGTTTCAACTCGATGGGTGTCCAGCTTATTATGACAGAACTACTCGAGCTTGGCTAGACAGACCATTATCCACGATGATAAATTGAACGTGGAGGAGTAGTATCTTGACTACCCTGATCACCTGATTTGACACCACTGGACTTCTTAGTGTGGGGAGTTCCGAAGCAGGAAGTTTATTCGTCGCCAGTCAACTCAAGAGAACAATTGAGAAATCGAATCGAAGCTGCAGTGCACCAAATATCGCTAGATCAGTGTTTGGTTGCAACACAAGCTGTCCGTACTAGATGCAATGCTTGCATTGCTGCAAGTGGTCAACATTTTGAACAATATCTACATTAAACAAGTGAATAAATACAACGTGAATAATGAGAAAGTACAAAAATGAAAACTACGTTTTGTCTTTTTTACGATTTTTTTCCAACCAAAACGAAGCAAAAACGAGCATATCTCTACAGGACTTCTTTTTCTTAGTTTATCGATCTTCTAGACATTCCCGAATTTTAGACATTTAAATTCGGGACATTCTGTATATGTAAAGTTTTATTAAAGAAGCTATAGAATTCAACACGTCTTGATAGTCATTTTGACACTATTTTGGATCTGCCATTTTAAATTTGCCAATTATAAATGCAAATTTGAAATCAGCAAATTTAAAAACATTAATATAAAGAATTTGGAAGGTATGTTTATTATCATTTTCATCCTAACATGAATTTTTTGTTAAAAAAAAGTTACTTTTGACTGACTTTTTGTTTCTAGTTTATAATTAATGCAAAATAATTACATATTTTTGTTATTTATGTATACACACAAGTCGTAAGAACATAACGACACTTAATACGTGATAATAGTAAATTATCAAATACGTAAAAACATACAAAAACTATAGTGGGAAACGTGTCATTTATACAAGACACTATGCAGCAGAGAGTTAAATGTTTATAAATTTATGTATACATATCTGATTTTATAAACCGCGCGCCGAAATGTATTTCAGTCTCGAAATGCAATTATGTGTAGAACTAGAGTAGTAACATCATTTATTAAATTAACAAATATTACCTCGGTGGTCTGATGGTGAGGACGTCTGCAAGAAATATGAGAGATCCGGGTTTGAATCCCCGGTTGAGGCAATATTTTTCCCAATAAATTATTCGCAAATTTAAAATTCTCATTAATATCTGATTATATTAATATTTTTATAAAAGCAATTTAATAATTTTTTATGCTTATTAGCATCGAAAATTATTAAATTGCTTGATAAGTGATTTAATACTCTGATTCTGTTCATGATTGCCTTTCAAGACTAAAAAAGATATTGGCACACAGTTTGCAGAATCAAATATGTAATCCACACAAAATTATTTAAGCGCTAAAATCCGCTTTAACAGAATATAGGATTCCTCTTATTTAATTAAAAAATTAAAATATTAAAATGTTTGTGACAAATTGATGCAAAAAGTCTTTAATCGAATAATACACTGTGAGTCAAGAAACAATAATTATAAAATGAATAAATTAAAATTAAAGTCGACAACTATGGAGCAATAATTGCAAAAGAAGCACGATAACATTATGAATGACAAAATAGAAAATTCTTTCATGTTTTCTAAAATCCGTGTTATTTTTGTATGGCGCATTTTTCACATTTTCTACCTTTTATCGACGACAAACTATGCCCATTGTCATACATGACGTCGTTTTATCGTGCATTTTGTATTCAAACGCACGCGTCTCGCGCGATCATAAGCTATCGTCGCTTCTCGAATTCCATTCTTAAAGGAAATTCTTCAAATCGGATGAAAAGATCGTGCGCGTGATCGCGAAAGCTTTGGTTACCAGTTCTTTGTAGCTTCTTGTTCTTTTTTCCAAAGAGAAGAGAATGTGGCCAGGGGAAAAAAGAGGGAAGGTGGGCGAAAGAAAAAAGAGAAAAAGATAGTGAGAACAGAAGAAGACAGCGGGGAGGTCAGGGATGGCTTCTCTAATTACGACGCTGTCGTTAGGACACCGAGTGCTTAATGGCACTCTAGGATAAAGTGGGCTTGAAACGCGAAGCCATTTGCCGGCGATGCTGCCCGATTTTAAAGGTAATTAAACGTAGCCTGGGAAAAACAAATGGGTCGAGAATCAACCGATAATTCCTCGTTATCATACCGCTATTCTGAACGCCTGAGAGACTCGTTGAAGAAAGAGGATTGGCAGAAAAAGTAGATAACACATTTATCGACGGTACTTGCTCTCTTAATATTCAGTGTTCTCTCATTGGTAATTATCAAACTCGATTAACTTGAATATGTTCATCATATTTATATATTTACATTTACTATATAATTTTTTAAAAGAACCTTCTTCTTCTCTCTCTCTCTCTCTCTCTCTTTCAATGTCTTAATTTATTTTGTAAAATGTATAAAAAATTGTGCAACAAAGGATAAGTAATAATGTTTAAAAATTTAAGAGTACATAAGAATCTATTATTAAACACTCAAATTAATAAGAACTTTGTAAAATAGTGTAATCTAGTACTTTACATTTTTTCCTGAAAGGTTATCTATTATCACCAGTGTAAAAACGTTTCGTAAGTCTCAATTACACTTCTGATCCTTCGTTCTTGGCGCTGCATCTCATTTGCAAAATAACAAGGCAAATGGGCGTCGCAGAAGAAACAATGCAAACCAAATTAAGAAAAAAAGAGCAAGAAATGCGTAGCAAGCACGGAATACAATTAAAACAAGTAACAAGTTAGTTGACAATAAGCTTTGTATATTCGTTTGCAAAACGACTATGAAAACCTCGTGCGTCAAAGAACATTATACGGCGTTAGAAAGGAGTTACATTATTCTGCGGCACGTTGATGCATCGTAAATTAAATCATTGACTTTTAATTAAGCGCGATTTTCAAACTTTAAAGACGCGAAAGTTTGTAACCAGAGTGAAACTAATCTGATTCCATTTTAGTTGTTAAAACTATAATTAAATTATTACAATATAACCTAATATTGTATAATATTAAGTTTAGGAGATTAAATATATTAATTGATTATTATGATTAATTAATTCCGATATATATATATATATTGTAAACAAAAATTTATTGATACATCATATCATAGTACGTGCTGTGAAAAAATGCGAAAATATTTTTGATGTATCTACATATTTTTTTAACAATAATAGAAAAAGATCTCTATCCTATTCAAATGTAATTGAATATTGAAATCTCGCGATCTCTACGAATTGAGTTTGGTAATATGAGATAACTGAATCGATAGGAACTGTTGTAATGATTATTGTTTCTCTCTGTCTCTCTTTCTCTCCATAATTATAAAATAATTATTTCTGTTTAATAGGCGATGATATCGCGTATACAATATTAATACTTACCAATATGCAACTGATATTCTATAATTGCGTAAATTATAAAAAAGAAGAATACAATGTAAATCTTTTTATTTTTGTATATATATTTAAATTATTATTGATGTTAATAATACTAATAATAAATTTTTTTTTATATTTATTTTGAGTTTAGAAGTTACAAATTAAAATGTAAGTTTTACAATTCTTGGAATAAATATAAGGTTTTAAAAAATATAATATGATATACTATGAAATGATGTGTATCAATGAACTTATTAAAAATAAATAAAATTAAATACGATAAAGAAAGCCAAGAACGGTCAAAGTTGGATGTTTCAAACGATTATATATTCTCATATTAAATTAATTTATTTCAGATATGATCCTGGCTGAGGTAATATTTTTCGCAATAAGTTTCTTACTTTCTTTCTGTCTATTCTAATTTAGGGAGGTTATTAGCATTTTAGAATGATTGTGTTGAAAGTTTTGCGGCTCTCAATCATATCTGAAATAAACTTTGACCGTTCTTGGCTTTCTTTATCATATTTGATGTATTCACACATACGGTCATGTTTAAAATTCTTAAATAAAATTAAAATAATTTTATTTATTATTTGATTTTTACTTATACTTAAGATACAAATACTGAAATATATTTCTCAAACTTTTGTTTCCAACTTTAGTTGACTATTAATCGACAATTACATAAATTGAGACAATGGCTACGTAACGATACACTTCTGCAATATTTAAATGCATTTCGACGAATTTCCATTTATTACGTGGATTTGCTTTGTTACACGATCTTCTACTTACGTTATTTTAACAAACTCTGAACGAACGTGAAAGTAATCGATTAAAACGGATTAATATGGGAAAGAGCGAAATCGATAGACGATTACTTGAACGGAAGTACCTTATTCAGACATGTTTTATGGGTAGTGGCACTTTTTTCTGATTAGATTGATCGAGAAGGTGCGGCCTCGTTCTGAGGTGTGGTTCTTCGCTTTTAACCTCCGCCCGCGCCGTTTATCTTGGTATATCAGACTATTCATACTCTTTCTCACTCATTTTACATATGTTATTATCTCATAATTATCTTTATTCCGTATTTATTTACTTTGAATTCTTTGGTCAATTTTTTCGATCGATATCTTTTTAAGCAACGACGTTGAGAAAAGTTACAATTTATTGTAACTTTCTAATTTTTAATGACATATTTGTGACACACATTTATACACTTAATTTTAAATTAAGTAATCATATTACTTTTATTTAAAATGTTCTACTTAATGTTACTTTGAAAATATTGTTTATATCTATATTTTGTTATGTAAAACAATATAAGATTTATTACTTTGTTGTGGTGAGAGAATTGTGACCTTTTCAAAGTTTATATCTTATTTCTTGCAATAGGTATCTAGGATAGCGAAAATACAGGAAACTTCTCATGCGAAGCTTTTGCTGCTTCTATAGCAAAATGAGAATTTTCAAGAAAGCAAAGAAAGAATTTTCAAGAAGTTTTGTTGCGGTAACATTGTATAATGTGTTTTAGCACATATCAATATAACTCGCAACGAAGTTTCAACTTTTGTAAAATAAAAAAAAAGTCAAAAATTTTGCCCACATGGAATACCCTAGAAAGAAGTTACGAAATGTAAGAACGTTTCTTCAATTTCCGGACTACATTCTCTCATTAAAGTTTCCGGGAAGTTTCCGTGAGATACAACAGCGTTTAATGTTGGTTCCACCCTGGTGCCATTAAACTTTTCATGAAAGTAGATTTCGTCGAATAAAAATAATTTTATTTTACTGCAGCTGACCATGAACGTTGACGTATTCGAATAAAAAAAGTAGGTATTGTTGGTACATGATATCATTTGTATAAGAATTATAAATTTATTTTCTATTATATCGTTAATTCGAGCATCTTTTATAATTATTTTAACTAAAAATCTATTAAAACAACGAGAGAGAGAGAGAGAGAGAGATTTTAATAAATAATATTTCAAATTTATGTGTACGTAATGAAATACAATGCTTATTTATCGCTACGAGCGACAATGAATTACTATTATCGCAACCAATTGAATTTCGTTTTCTCATTCTATTTTTACGTAGAACACGAGCGGAAAGTCCTAGGGGAGGCGATCGAGCGTGTGGACGTCACCGTAAGAATTTCGAGAATTCGAATAAACTCTCACTGGTAATCCCGATAATACGTTCCGCCTCACTGCGGAATATCGATTCCCTCCTTGAATCCGCGGTATATGCGGGTAAATAATATCCGGCGTCTGGCCTTGATGGAAATAAAATGAAGTGCCCTTACCTTCGATCGTCCCTCGATCCTCTTCTCTTGATTCAGCTGGATCCAGGCGTCCCATCGATGTCTGTAGACACTCAGGGTGTTCCACTCATTCAGTTTCACCGTTTCTGTGCTCCTCACGGTGCCCACACCGCTGCCACAATCAAACCTTATCGCAGAAAGATATGGAGGTAATGTTAATCGATTGGAAATGTTAGACACGTTGTGTATTGGGCGTTGTCGGCACGGAATTCATAATATGATGCTCTTTTGATATACATGAAGCCAAAATCATGCACAAATAAACCTGGTTTAATGAGCGAATGGCGTCGCCAGTATTTGCGAGGCTATTCATTGAAGCAAATCGTTCACTTTCGTATATTCATGCTCATTTGCTTGATCCAGCTTTATTGAAAATTTATTTTATTTCGCAATAAAATAGTAAGTTAGTTTCATGTATAGAAACTCAGACAAATATATATAAAAAAGGAAAGAAAAGATTATTATATAAAGCAAATTTATTTTATATATTTTTGAAATACATTTTTTTTAACTATTGATTCAGGATAATATACCATCATACCATTAAATAATTAAAAAATAAATTTATAAAAAAAAATATTGAAAATAAATTTACTTTATATATAGCATTATTCCGCCCTCTTTTTTGTTTAATCTCAATGCATATATACAAAAACGTTATAAGTATAGGAAAAATTATCATTAATAAAAATTTTCTTATATTCATAAGATTTTGGTACGTACGTATACAGGGTGGACCATCTGAAGTGATCCAGTCAAATATCTCGAAAACTAGTAGGGATAGAGAAAAATGTTTCGTATGAAAAGTTTAGGGTTACACGGGGGAAGTATGGTACTGACCTTGAAAAATCCTTGGAAGGTCATTTTGAAGGTCATTCAGGGGTCACGATGGTTTTTTTAAATGGAACCCCTAGTTTTTCACCATGGAATGAGAAAGCTGGTTTCAAGCCCTTTACGAAACACTGGTTGTGGTCCACAATCCGCCCACTGGGGTCCGAGTTATGGACCATCAAAGTCATTGATGAACTACTCTTAGCGCTACCCAGGAACAACGACGTGGACGTGGTAGTTCTCTGTTCCCTTCGAGGTGGTTGATTTTTGTGAGTCCCCTTGCCTCTCACATGTGGGGTGCTTGATTTTTGCGACTCTTCAACAGTTTTCGAGAGTCGATACTCATTCATAACTCTGATTGAATCAAATGGAATAATCCAAGAGATTTCCAATAGTAAATCGTTAACCGCACACATGACTGCCACCCATGATAAACAGAGACTCGGTGTTCTCGTTTGTTTATGTTTATGTTTTTCTTTTCAATGGAGTTAATTAACTGTTATCCCTATTCAAATCGCTCACAATCTTCGGAGAGCGACGAACAAGAATTCAACAACAAACGGAAACATCGAATCTCTGTTTATTGCGGTTTGTTATTATGTGGATGACCACGGCAATAAATGATCATTGAAACACAGGTTTCAAACTGTGGCAGTCACAATCGTTGTCTTCTCTTGCGTATTCAATCAAAGAAATGAACCACTATCAACCCTCTGAAATTGTTGACATGTTGCTCGTGCTTGGCGAATGTCACACTAATTATTGCGGCGAAGCCGCAAGAGTTTACCGGGATCAGTATCCCGATGGCCGGATTGGAAATCACACGACCATCCGTCGACTCGCACTGAGGGCTCGACAAGGATTATTGAGGCGCGATGGAGGAAATCATCAGTACGATGAGAATGATAATCGTGTAGTCACCATATTGGGACTTATCCACTTAGACCCTCATGTCAGTAGTAGAACGTTGGCACAGGTAACTGGGATCCCCCGGACAACTATTTTGAGAATCTTGAAGAATGTGAAGGATCGACCATATCACATCACGTTAACTCAAGCTCTCACTCCAAACGACATGAGACTCCGGATTGGATCCTGCGAGTGGGCACAGGCAAGGCTAGTTGACGATCCTCGGTTCTTCGAATATGTAATGTTCTCCGACGAAGCTTGTTTTCAGAGCAGTGGGCATCTGAACAGGCATAATTCTCATTATTGGTCGGATGTTAATCCGCATTGGTATCGAGGAATCGATAACCAACATCGTTGGAGCGTAAATGAGTATCGACTCTCGAAAACTGTTGAAGAGTCGCAAAAATCAAGCACCCCACATGTGAGAGGCAAGGGGACTCACAAAAATCAAGCACCTCGAAGGGAACAGAGAACTACCACGTCCACGTCGTTGTTCCTGGGTAGCGCTAAGAGTAGTTCATCAATGACTTTGATGGTCCATAACTCGGACCCCAGTGGGCGGATTGTGGACCACAACCAGTGTTTCGTAAAGGGCTTGAAACCAGCTTTCTCATTCCATGGTGAAAAACTAGGGGTTCCATTTAAAAAAACCATCGTGACCCCTGAATGACCTTCAAAATGACCTTCCAAGGATTTTTCAAGGTCAGTACCATACTTCCCCCGTGTAACCCTAAACTTTTCATACGAAACATTTTTCTCTATCCCTACTAGTTTTCGAGATATTTGACTGGATCACTTCAGATGGTCCACCCTGTATATAGTACATACATTGAGTTTAGACAAAAAAGAAAGAAAAACAAAGCTACATATTATAAATTTTCAATATTTTTTAAATAAAAAAATTTTTTTTATATTTGCTTATTTCAGCGATCCGTTAAATATAACAATTAAATAATAAATAAATATCTCTCGATATCGTAATGCACGATAAACTTTCATTAATGTATGGCGGGAAGAGAAGAATACAACTAGCAATCAATAATATTTGCGGTCGTTTCGGAATATTGTTGGCATTGTTTGTCATAATATAGGAATCATCATCAATGACGATAATCTATTTACGATCATTGCAAAAGTAAACCAGTATTATGTAAGCGTATACAATAATACTTTGTACTTAGTTAACAGAACAATAAATCCATAAGCATTTAGTGTTCGAATAATGAATTGTGGAAACGAATCTGGAAACAATAGGCAGCCTCTGATATCAATAAATAAATTACGCGGCACGTTTGATGAATGTGTCTATGAATTTAGTATATGATCTATGATTTCAATCCCTTTATCCTGCAATCCCGTAGTGTAATTCCACCTGAATAGAAGTTATCGCAAAAATTAGTTCTGAAAAATATGTATTCCTTTTTTAAATAAATCGCTGTATGATATCTGTTACGTTCTTATTCACATCTCTGTTTTATACTTAGATTATATGTTCATATGACATTTAGTAAATTTGATATTAAATAGAAACTTTTCTAGTCTAATAATCCTAAGAATCTTTATTTTAAAAAATTGAATTATTTATTATAAAAATAAATAATTAATATTAATATCTTTTTTTAAATAATAAATTATTTAAAATATCTAATTAAATAAATCAATTGAAATATTTAACACTGAAATATTTATGTTCTTTTAGTTATGTATTTGTGAAATACACAAAAATCTGTCAATGTAGCATTATTCGAGGGAGCTCCGTTTGCCTACAAATTGATTGCCTACATGTGTTATTGCCTACAGCACGATTGCCTACATGCACTTTTGCGCACATGTAAAAATTTCAAAAACAAAGTCACGATTGCCTACATGTATTATTGCCTACATGTATTATTGCCTACATGTATTATTGCCTACATGTATTATTGCCTACATATAGTATTGCCTACATGTATTATTGTCTACAAGCACTTTTGCGCACAATTAAAAATTTCAGAAATAAAGTAACATTTATCTACATGTATTATTGCCTACATATATTATTGCATACACGTATTATTGCTTACAGCTCGATTGCCTACATGCACTTTTGCTCACAATTTAAAATTTTAGATACAGAGTTACTTTTGCCTACATGTATTAGATAGATAGATAGATAGATATTTTATTGCTTCCCCTTAGAGTTACAATTTTATTTACATCCACGCAACTTACACTACCTTAATCTACATTACAAAAATCTTATTCTATCTTACACACTACCTAATTTTCTCTCTCTCTCTCTCTCTCTCTCTCTCTCTCTCTCTCTCTCTCTCTCTCTCTCTCTCTCTCTCTCTCTCTCTCTCTCTCGCTCGCTCTCTCGCTCGCTCGCTCGCTCGCTCTCGCTCTCGCTCTCGCTCTCTCTCTCTCCCCCCCATCTTGGACCCCGATTTCCGCTGTACAATCCACCATTTCGTGGCTTCCACTTTCCATATTCCCATCACCCCTCTCATTTCATCCTCGCAGAACTTCTTTCTCACTCCCCATACACTCTACCTCTCCTCCCTCTCTCTCTTCCTCATTCATTCCCTCATTCACTCTCACTCCCACACTCTCCTCCACTTTCCTTCTTTCCTCCTCCACCTCCCTCATCTATCCCTCCCCTTCCCCTTCATCCGCCAATATCCTATCCATCACCTCCTGCCACCCCCCTTCAAACCCCACCCTCCAACTCCTACATTCCTCCCACACATATTCCCACGATTCCACTCCACTCCCGCATAACCTACATTTCTTCCCCTCCTCTCCTTCCCAATATCTCCCTTCCCACATCTCATTCCCTAATCTAAATCTCACCACTCTTCTTCATCTCCTCTCCCCCCCATCCCTTTTCTAAATATACCGGAATCCCTTCCCCCTTTACCCATCCATACCATCTATTGTATCTCGCTATCCTTATTTTTTCCGGGTGGCACCCAGTTGGACACGGCTCAATTGGACACGAGCCACTCACAGCGCTTGAGACTACAAAACTCCTAAGCACCGGTCGCTGTGATTGGTGGTGTCCAATCGAGCCGTGGTCAATCGGGATCACCCCATTTTTTCCCATCTTTCCCCCTTCTGTTTCTCCTTGACCTTTTCCTGCAACTCTTCAAACTTGATGTCTCCCTCTAATTCCCCCTCTTGCCATCTTCCTAACTCAACACCCCTATCCCTGAAATATTGTCCCCTTTTTTCCTCCCATCCTTCTAATCTTTTCCCCTTCTTTATATTGTCCCCCATCTCATCTAAACATAACCGCGCCAACAACCCTCCGCCTTCCCCCTTCAATCTCTCCTCAAATGCCCACGCCCTTTTTCCCTCCCTACCTCTTAACTTTTCTCTTTGTATTTCCTCCCTTATCATATAACCTGGTGTTCTTCCCGCCACCCCTAACACCCACCTAAAATACCTATCCTGTAATCTCTTCACCCCCCCCTCTCTCTTTCCATCCCCATATTTCCACTCCATAACTAACCATCGCCCATATTAACACAACAAACAACCATGGCCTCATCTTCCAATCCTTACCAAATCTCCTTTTCCCGATCCACCATACCTGTCCCATCGCTGCCGCTGCCTTCGCCACCCTTTCCTTTACATGCTCCTCCTGTCCCCCATTCCTCTGCAACGTATATCCTAAATACTTGAATTTTTTTACCTCTTCGATCCTTTTTCCCTTCCATCTCCAGTCCATCTTACTACTCCTGCCTCCTCCCTTCCCAAATCTCATTATTTTAGTTTTTTCCCTATTCAATTCCAAACCTTTCCTTTCTATATACACTTCCAACCTTTCCAACATACTCCTCATGCTCCCCTCATCTTTCGCCAGCAACACCACATCATCCGCATACGCCAAACTATATACCTTCCCATCTCCTAACTTCACTCCCCCCCATTTAACGCTTCACATCTCTTCTTCTAGATCTGCCATCACTAAATTAAACAGCAGGGGACTCAGCGGACACCCCTGTCTTACCCCCC
>NW_017300102.1:608558-610168 GCF_001594075.2 Trachymyrmex cornetzi | reverse complement strand
CACCAATACTCCCCTATCCACCGAATCAAACGCCGCTTTCAAGTCCACAAATAAGGCCACCAATTTTCCCTCTTTTTTCCTTACCTGTCTGTTTATTAAGTAATTCAACACAAAAACATTATCCAATGTTTCCATCCCCTTTCTGAAGCCCGTTTGATACGGTGGAATCAACCCCTTCACTTCCACCTCTTTTCTTAACCTTTCCGACAATGCCGCCGTATATATTTTATACATAGTCGGCATTATCGACACCCCCCTATAGTCCCTTACCTTCTGTCCCTGCCGTTTCTTCCTTACCGGCACCACCACCCCCTCCTTCCATTCCTTCGGCCATCCTTCCCCTTTCCGTAGCTCATTACATTCCCTCCATATCCATTCCTCCATACCCTCCCCCCACATACTTCCATACCTCGTTTGGAATCCCGTCCACCCCCATTGCCTTCCCATCCTTTAAACCTAATTATCCTTTTAATTTCCTCCCTACTCAAATCCATTTCTGTCCCTCGCCTTCTCCTTTCCCCATCACCCCTTACCATTCTCCCTTCCCAATAATTCTTTAAAATATTCCTCCCACTCCCTCATCTCTATCCTCTTATTAGGTGGCACCCAGTTGGACACGGCTCAATTGGACACGAGCCACTCACAGCACTTGAGACTACAAAGCTCCTAGGCACTGGTCGCTGTGATTGGTGGTGTCCAATCGAGCCGTGATCAATCGGGATCACCCCCCGCCCCCTTATTTACTCCCTTCCACTTCTTCCTTTCCCTGTTTACTATTTCCCACATCTGTCCCTCATTCTTCGCTCCTTTCACTTTACTTTCCTACCTTTCATTCTCCTCTTTTTTCTTGTTCCCACATAGCTCCTTATACTCCCTTTTTTGTTTCCTGTACTCCTCCCCTCCCCCCTTATCCTTCCTCCATTCTCTTAATACTCTTCTCACCTCAACCTTTTTTTCTTTACACTCTCCATCCCACTATCCCCTTCCCTTCCTTTCTTTCCCTCTCTCCTTTTCTATGCTTCCCAATATCTCCCTTATTCTCTCTCCCATTTCCTTCATCCTCTCATCCCCCTCCCTCCATTCCAACCTCCCTATCCTCTCTCTAAATATTTCCCTACTTGCCTCATCTCATACTCCCTTACTTGCCCCTCCCCCTCCCCTCCCTTGCCCCTCTTCCACCCCTCAGTGGTACTAACAACGCTAACTTGCGCCGACCAATCATATCATTTCACTTGAACATCAGTTTCTGTCTAGTCACTTTATGCTTTTTACGCTATTTTGTTGTTACGCCGAAACATGATAGAACCACCATGCGTCGAATCTAATTTCTGGCTCATTTTAACTTATTCTGTCTGAAAAAATGCACAAGGATTTCGATTTTGCAACAGTACAATTATAGAAGTCGTTCGCCCCTTTGCATCGCGTGAAAAGTCGAAACCCATGTGGAACAGTACAATTATAGACCTCATTTTGCCTCTGTGACAGATTTCCTAATCTCAATAGTCATTAACTTTAACGCTTAATATCTTAGATCACAAGGCAGAACGTTTTTTTTTTTGCCAGATTCTTTCGTTTCATGCAAAAACGCGTCGAATAAGCCTAAGAGTGGT
>NW_017300102.1:607786-608505 GCF_001594075.2 Trachymyrmex cornetzi | reverse complement strand
CGATGGAAAGGTACCGGTTCCCCATGAGGCGTACTTTTCGAGATGCGTAGGTTACGAAAACCAATCGTAAATTCATTTAGCATTTCTGTTAGAGTGTACAACAGAAATTCTAATCAGCAATTGGTTGCATTAGTTCCGCATTTCTCTAAATTCCGCGAAATACGCCCAATGTGAATGCCGGTTTTCAGAATGGCGTATTCTAGTAAATAAAAAATAACGTATTCTAGAATACGCAGGTTACGCTTACGCAAGTTACGCCGGATGGCACCCAGTTGGACACGGCTCAATTGGACACGAGCCACTCACAGCGCTTGAGACTACAAAGCTCCTAAACACCGGTCGCTGTGATTGGTGGTGTCCAATCGAGCCGTGGTCAATCGGGATCACCCCGGTTACGCCGCATGTGACGGCACCCTAAGTCTCCCTTTCGAACACACTCGATCTCTCTCCGAACCGACACGCAATCCTTATCTTCCGAACCGACCTGCTCTTCCTCCTATGCTTTTCCGAACGCACTTGCTCCCACCATCCGTTTCCAGACCCCGCTACCTCGCTCCACGCGCTCTATCCTACCAAATATCTCCTAACCTCAATCCCTTACTTCTCTCTCCTTTTCCCCGCCCCAGTCCTTTTCCTCTACTACCCCCACACCAGGGAATGGAAGTAACTCGTTACTTGTAACGAAGTTACAGTTACAAGTTACTTTTTTGGTAACTTTA